>NC_134024.1:31559054-31701554 GCF_040712315.1 Castanea sativa | reverse complement strand
GTAGGCCTTAGTGGAGTGTCAGAGGAGCCGAAGAAGTCAACAAAAGAAGCCTACCATCATTCAAGGGTAAAGGAATAGTAGCAGTAGGTAAAACTTTTCCCTTAGATGAATAATGAAGAAATTTTGACCATTATGCAGGCTAGGAAAGCAGTGAAAGTACTAATCAGATAGAGCCAGTAGAAGCAGCATCAGAAGGATAGCCTTCATAGGAGTCCCATGAGGGACAAGGATCCCATGGGGGATCATCATTACACTCATGTTCGTGGTAGGTGGAATACTAGTTACAGAAACCATAATATAACAATGGTTCATAAACAGGGTCTTTTGTGATGAATATTCTTGGGTAATCATGGTTTGTCCATTGTAGATGTCGGATAGCAGAAGCATAGGGTTTATTTATGAAAAAATAAATTCTATCCGTACATCCAAAGAAATGGTAGTCTTTCCATAATTCTTGGGTGACATGTAGAATTCGATTATTGAAATAACTTCTCCAGCATTCAGCAAGTGCATAGGGACGTTTATGAGAAACATAAGTATTACCTTCATACCATTTCCCCTGGTAAGTATAACCATTAATGAGAACAAGATGCTTGGAAGGTTGAATATTCATCCAATTTTTGTATTCCCATTTGGGTAGAGTACTCCAACATCGGATGGAAACATAAGGACTTTCAACATTTGTAACAGCCTTTTGAATAATATCAGGAAATTGGCTAATTTAGGCATGACTCGTCAATTTTATGAGTCTAATAAAGCCGAATTCAAGCATTTGAGATAGCCAGGAGGGGTCATCATCTGAACCATCTTCATAATTGATCAAAAGGCCAGGGAAAGGATGGCCCATTTCATGAACTCTGAGACTACTCCCAAAGTATTTTCCCCATCTCCTTTTCATGTAAGCACTATTGGGACCATCGGGTTCAACAAGATTAGGAGTGATTACAACAAGAATTTTGAAATATTTGAGCCAAAGATCAAGATCTTTGGTCATAGCCTTGCTTTTAAAAATACAAGATTGTACTTCTGGGGGCAAGTTGGCGACAGCACTTCTTAGCAAAGATTGGGTCTTAAGACTCAATCTAGCATAATCAGTACCCATTATAGTCTTTTTATCCATTGAATGGATTTCCACTTTGCCAAAGACTTGACTAATGAAGGTTGCAATACTTGGTTTATTAGAATGGCTCCTATGAGCCTTGGAGTTAACAAAGTAGTCAACAAGGTAGTCGACATAAGCCTCATTTTGAGTAGTAAGGTCAGCAAGATGACTTGTGCAAGCCTCATTTTGAGCAATAAGGTTAACAAGGTGAATTTCAAGTGCTCTCATAGTCTTTTTGAGAAGGGTATTGCGGTTTAATAAGAAAGTAGCTTGCAGGTTATCAAGAATGAATTTGATGGAATCTAGTAATTCACTATAGATTCCATTATGGAATTGCAATTCTCTGGACAATACTTCCTGTAGGGTTATTATTATATCACCACTGGAATATGTCACCTCTGTTGGGACAAATTCCTGAAGGGATGTTGCACCACTAGATTTTGTTCCAGAAGATGCGCCTTCATGCATTACAAAAGGTTGTCCCACTGGGAGCCTTTTGTCTTAAGGATAGCCCTCTGCCGGTGCTTTCCCCTTGTTCTTCTTCTCTACTGAAGAAGGCATTATATTCCACTTATTAGTGGTATTGTTAATATTTTATTTTCCCTGCCAAGCGAGAGAAAATATATTAAAGCAAATGACCCGCTTCGGGTTTATCAAAAACCCAGACCTGACCCAGACCCGCTTTGGGTTTTTTTTTTAACCCATACCCGACCCTATTCTTTATCGGGCCGGGTAAAATCTGGCCTATTAGGGTTAGGCCGGGCAGGGTATCCATAGGTCGGATATAAAATTCCATCCCTATTTGTGACCTCAACTTGCTCGTTGGCCTAAGGGTGGGCGGGGGATGAGTAGTGGTTCTTGATCCCTAACTATGTGCAAAAGTCCCTAAAGGAGTCATTGTCGAATTGCTTTTCGTTATCGAAGACCAAGACTCTAGGGATCCCATACCTAAAAATGATGTTTTTCCAGATGAAATTTCATACGTTCTTTTCTGTGATGGTGGCCAAAACTTCAGCTTCTACCCATTTGGTGAAGTTGTCTATACCGACCACTAGGAACTTCAGCTGTCTCATTGGTATTAGGAATGAGCCCATGATGTCCAAACCCCATTAAGCAAAAGGCCACGGGGCCATCATTGGGGTGAGCTCTTTTGTTGGCTGTCTGATAACGTTGCTGAACCTTTAACATTTGTCACAGGATTTGACATAAGCCTAGGCCTCCTTCTACATAGTGAGCCAGTAATATCCAGCTTGAATCAGTTTGTGCACCAATGACCGTGACCCCAAGTGGTTCCCTCAAATCCCTTCATGGACTTATCTCATGACATAGTATGCTTCTTCAGGACTTAAGCATCTTAGGTACGAGCGGGAGAAGCCTTTCTTGTACAAGACGTCCTTTATCTGGACCTTCAGCTTTCTCGCAGCCTCCTTACCATTAGATAATGTGTTGTCTTTCAAATAAGAAACTATCAGTGTAGTCTAGTTACTTCCTGATTCTATTTCCTGTACACCGACATCATCTATCAAAGGTGAGAGCTAAAAAAAAGAGAGTACCTTATTAGGAATAAGCATGTGTTCTGCTAAGGCAGCTTTGGCAAGGTGATCAGCTTTCTTGTTCTCCTCTCCAAGGATTTGGATGAACTTGGCTTGCAGCTCGCATACTCATTTATGCACTTGCTCTAAATACTTCTTCATCTTTTCCCCTTTGCATTCGAAGTCATCGTTCACCTGGTTGGTGACAACCTGAGAGTCGTAATATATGACCACACTTGTTGTCCCCGCGGCTTTCGCGAGATCTAGCCCCGCCATTAAAGCTTCGTACTCTGTTTCGTTGTTGGTCGTTGGGAAGTTGAGACAAACCAGGCATTCGATCTCATCTCCTTTTAGGGAATGGAGCACTACACCAACTCCGCTAGCCTACCTGTTAGACAATCCATCCGTGTGGACGCTCCACTGAGGATGTTATTCTGCCCCTAGCCTTCCATATTGGTGAACTCTGCAATGAAGTCAGTGACTACTTGTCCCTTTATGGCAGTTCGTGGGTGGTATTGTACGTCCAATTCACTCAATTCTATCACCCATAATGTCATCCTTCCAGCGGCTTCAGGATTACTCATTGCTCACCGTAAAGGCTTGTCAGTCAAGACGACCATAATGTGGGATTGGAAGTATGGCTTGAGCTTACGGGCCGTGGTAACTAAAGCGAAGGCGAGCTTCTCCAAAGTGGGTATCTTTCCTCCGTGCCTCAGAGTGCTCGGCTAGTGTAGTACATAGGCTTCTGCACCTTGTCTTCTTCCTTGACTAAGGCTGCGCTAACGGGAGCCAGGGATATAGCCAACTAGAGGAATAGTTCTTCTTATGATTTGGAGGAACTTAGCAATGGCGGTGAAGAGAGGTAGGCCTTTAGATTCTCAAATGCTTATTGACACTCGGCCATCCACTTAAAAGACTTCTTCAGCGTATGGAAGAAAGGTAAGCACTTGTTTGTCGCCCTTGATACGAACCTATTCAGTGCGACTACCTTGCCATTGAGGCTTTGTACTTCTTTCACGCTCCTTGGCGATGTCATCTCCATTATGGCCTGAATCTTGTCTAGGTTGACTTCAATACCTCTCTGAGACATCATGAACCCCAGGAACTTTCCAATTGTCACCCTGAATACACACTTGCTCCGATTGAGCTTCATGTTGTAAGAGCGGAGGGTGTCAAATGTCTCCTCGAGATCGTCCAAATGGTTGCCCTCCCTTTGACTTTTTACCAGCATGTCATCAATGTAGACTTAGACATTTCTTCCAATCTGATGTGCAAACATCTTGTTCATGAGCCTCTAATATGTTGCACCTGCGTTCTTGAGGCCGAATGGCATTACTTTGTAGCAGAAAAGGACTTGGCTGGTGACGAACAAAGTCTTCTCCTGATTAACTTCATCCAGCTTGATCTGGTTGTAGCTAGAAAAGCATCCATAAAGCTTGATAACTAGTGTCTGGCCGTAGAGTCTACTAGGACGTCAACCCGCGGGAGAGGGTAGCTATCCTTGGGGCATGCCTTGTTTAGGTTTGTAAAGTCTACACACATCCTCCACTTCTCGTTGGCGTTTTTTACCATCACCCCATTGGCCAACTAGTCAAGATAGTATACTTCTCTAATGAAGTTTACATCTTGCAACTTGTGGACTTCTTCTGCTATAGCTCGGTCTCGTTCTTGGGAAAACACTCGCTTCTTCTAATGGATGGGAGGAATAGTGGGTGACACATTCAACCTGTGCACCATGACTGAAGGGTTAATCTCGAGCATGTCTTCATGGCTCCAGGCAAAGACATTCTGATTTTCTTTTAGGAACGCCGTGAGCGCCTATCAGATCGGCGGACTGGCGAGGGTTTTGATCTTGGTCGTCTGCTCAGGCCTAGAGTTGTCAAGGGGTATCTCTTCCAATCCCTTAATGGGTTCTGCACCCGTCCGCTGCTCTTCTATGCTTGTTAGGGACATATTTTTATATAATTGGCATATCCTTTGACAAAACACACTTTACATGTATTTGAGTAAATTTAAGTAGGTTCAAGATGATCATTACAAGTGGTTAAATTGAAGAAACGAAAATTACTCAAGAACTGCTTAAGAAAATTGCAATCTGCACATCTCGATACCTCCTCGATAGAAGCTCAATCTGTCGAGATTCATTAAAGCTCGACACATATCTCGATCTATTGAGCTTACGGGATTCTAACTATAGCCGGCAACGTTTTTATTTTAAAAGGCTATTTGTTTATGGGTTTGTGTAATCCTTATTGGACTAGGAAAGCCCAAGGTTTGTGTAAACCTATTTGGAATAGGAGAGCCTATTAAGCTCCTATTTAAAAGGAGGTGGAAAAAGAAAAACCTAACCCTAGAGAGCTTCATAAGGTTTTCTTTTCGAAACCCTAGCCTCCACCTACAGAAGAAAGAGTTCTTGTTGCGCTTCTTGTATGCCTTTGGGTTCTGTAACCAAGCAAGCTCTCTTGCACCAACATTGAAGATCTTATTGGTGTTTCTATGTGAAGCTACTGCAAATCTACTACAACAATCAAAGGGTTGTTGTGGAGTTAGTCAGGTACTGGGATTCATGCAAAGGAGTAAGCCGCGTACTGGGATCTGCGCATCAATTGATTAGTCACGTACTAGGAGCCGTGCATCAAAATAAGAGATTATCACTCTAGAACAAGTCCAATTGGTATTGGGGTAAGGGTTCAACTGTGGGTTGGTATAAGGTACTGAGATTCCTTTACTTGTAACTGCTTGTTTTGATAATAGTGGATTCTCGGAAGTGGTGACCTTAAATTCACCCAGTGGGGTTTTGCCTCGGTGGTTTTCCCTACTCGTAAACAAATCACTCGTGTCAAACTTAATTTCTACTGCATTTAGTTATTTGGTGATTTGTTTGTGCTACCATGCGTTTTGCATATTAATTGAATTAATTAATTAACTTGGCTAAATAATCAATTAATTTATCACAAGGGGTCAATACATTCTTGGCCTATCAAGTGGTATCAGAGCGGGCACACTCTAATTAGGTTTTAATCATTGCTGTGTGATCCATTGACCCCTGTTGTCATGGAAACTCTTGATTGTTTTGATTTGCATAATCTTGTGTTGAATGATGATGATGATCTTCAAGATGCCTATTGCAAGCTTTATAATTTTTGTATGAAATCTCTTGAATGTTCTACAAAATTAAAAGCTAAATTTAAAAAGGTCAAACTTGAAAAAGATGATTTGATTACAAAATTGGATGAAGCCAATAATTTGAATGAGAATTTTAAAAATCAAATTTCATCTCAGGTGGACAAAATTAAGAGTTTGGAAAAGCAACTAGTTGAATTTAAAACTGAAGTTGAAAAATTAACTAGTGCCAAACTTGTTGTTGAGCCTAACTCAAAAGAAAAAGAATTTTCTATTCCTCCATTTAAAAGGAATAATCAAGAGTTGAAGGCTAATATTGCTAGGATAGACAAAGGTAAACAATCTGATGTTAACCTATGTCTAAAACTCCTTCTAGGCTGAATGAAAAATCTGAATTTGTTTCCATTTGTCATCATTGTCATATTGTTAGTCATATTACGCCAAAGTGTCCCAAGTTGAGGTCTCTGTCAACTTCTAAGGTTAGACCTCCTTCTAGGAAGCATAGTAGTTCGAAAACTACTCATGTTTGTCACCATTGTGGTGCTTTCGGTCACACTTGTCCTAATTGTTTCAAGTTGTTTCCCCATAAGCGTGTGTCCAATAGGTCTCATCCTTTGTCTAAAGGCTCTATACCTATTCTTGGTGAGTTATTAAAAGTTTTAAGTTTTTTAACTCAATTTCAAGGGAATTCTAATTCCTCTATGTCCTTTAGTAGTCATATTAGGACACATGCCTTTTCATCTTCTCAACCAAAGACTCATGCTATGTGGGTAAGAAAGGAGCCCTAGACTTAATTGTCTTTTCTATTTGTCCACCGCTTTAATTCTTTCTATCTAAATTTAGACTCTCTTGCTTGTTTTCTTATCTTTTTGGAATCATGCTTTCATGCATTTGCATCTACTTTTATGCATTGCTTTGTTTAACATGTTTTTGTTTATTTGTTTTTAGTTTTGCTATATTTTGTTTTTCCTAAAAAATAATTAATTAATTAAAAAATCAGAAAAATACAAAAACAATGTGTGTTTGTGTACATTAGTACTTGTGTACCTTGAATGGCCATTGAAACAAAGTTTTCTAAACTTTGTATCTTTTGTAGCTTAGATGAGCATCTCTATGCACAACTAAGCAATTGAGTTTTGTGACTCTTTGTTTGTGATGAGAAAGATTCAGTGATCTCTTGTACATAACACTCGTATTACTCTTTTTAACGGGAAGGACTAGAAAATCCTAAGAGAAAGGCATAAATAATCATCTCACCACTATTGCCCGCCAATCATGAAATGACATATGTATGCTTTGGCATGAAAAAAGTGCAATGTCAAAAAGTTTAACATAATTGGGTATTTCTTTTCTCTCTCTTTTATATACCCATGCATGATATGCTTAATAAAAGAAAAATATGCAAATAAAAATAAAAGCAAAAAGATCAAAATGTTTCATATATGATTACAAGCGTGTTATAGGATGTACCTCGAAAGTGACAATCTCCATCAAGCAGTTATGATCATGTGTGAGTTAAATTGATTTACTCATATCTCAAATCATCATAACATAGAGACACTTATGCAATTTTACGAGGTTTTCACACGCAACACTCAACATTCTTTGCTACTCTTGATACATGTGCAAGTACAATGTGATTTGGCCATCACAAGGTTTACATGTGTTAGTGTATGCCCACTAAATTTTCTTAACTTGTTTTTGAAATATAAAATTGGTTAGACTTGTTTAGTGTATGTGTGTGTGTTTTGGACCTCAATGCATGACATTTTTCTTCATTGAGAGATGTTCTTGAGAGCTTAAAATGTTGGTTGGATCTTTAGTTGAGTTGCATGTTTGATTGCATTCATATCTGTGTTTTTCTCTTCTTGAAAAACTGTTTTCAAAGTAATCTCGACAGCTCCTCGACACCTCTCAACAGCTAGGCTATCTATCGAGCTCTTCAGCTTCTTTTTATCGTAATCTCGATAACTTCTCGACAGCTTCTCGATCTATCGAGAAAGTTTCTAACTCCTCGATAGTTGCTCGATAGCTTCTTGATCCATCGAGGTTGGCTTCTTCTCGATAGATTCTCGACACCTCTCGATCGATCAAGATACCCTTGCATGCATTTTATTTTTTCTTTGTTTTGCATTTTTTTTTCTTTGTGTCCATAGCATCTTTTTTTTTTTTCTTGTAGGTGTATGGTTCCTTGTTCTCATCATTCCTTTTGTATCAGTTTCTGTCTATCTCCGATCAAGTCTTTTGGCTTTTTATGCCCTTTGACAATCGTGTCAAAAAGGGGGAGAAATTTGAGAATTGAATGTCATTCCTCAAGGGGAGTAATAGATTTAGGGAGAGAACTTCATGTTAATGGAAGAAAGTTTTTGATGTAACTAACTTAGGGGGAGAGTTATTTTGATACACATTGTTATTGATATATTTTTGTGTTGTGTATCTTTTGGTTTTGTAACCATTTGCATACATCATGTGTTGTTTCTATATTGATGATGATGTATGTGTTTCACTCTTTATCTCACATGTGTTGTTTCTTTTCTCTCTTTATACACATGTTTCTTATTTATTTAACTTGTCATTATTTTCCACATGGTACCTTGATGTGTTTTGTTTAGTGCCTTTCAGGAAAGACAAGTTAAAGCCCAGTCATGATTCCAAACCTTCTTCTTGTAGCAACTTCCAAGGTTCTGACCTTTTAGTCTAGGCTTATTTATTCTGTAATCTTGAGTAGAATGTATTCTAGGATATTCAATGTACTCTTGTAGTTTTGTCACGGATTACCAAAGGGGGAGATTGTTAGAGACATATTTTTATGTAATTGGCATATCCTTTGACAAAACGTACTTTACTTGTATTTGGGTAGATTTAAGTAGGTACAAGATGATCATTACAAGTGGCTAAATTGAAGACATAAAGATTACTCAAGAACTGCTCAAGAAAAGTGCAATCTGCAGGTCTCGATACTTCTTCAACAGAAGCTCGTTCTGTCGAGATTCATTAAAGCTCGACACATGTCTCAATCTATCGAGCTTACGGGATTCAGACTATAGCCAGCAACGTTTTTATTTTAAAAGGCTATTTGTTTATGGGTTTGTATAATCCTTATAGGACTAGGAAAGCCCAAGGTTTATGTAAACCTATTTTGAATAGGAGAGCCCATTAAGCTCCTATTTAAAAGGAGGTGGAAAAGGAAAAACCTAACCCTAGAGAGCTTCATAAAGTTTTCTTTTCGAAACCCTAGCCTCCTCCTACAGAAGAAAGAGTTCTTATTGCGTTTCTTATACGCCTTTGAGTTCTGTAACCAAGAAAAATCTCTTGCACCAACATTGAAGATCTTATTGGTGTTTCTATGTAAAGCTGCTGCAAATCTACTACAACAATCAAAGGGTTGTTGTAGAGTTAGTCACGTACTGGAATTCGTGCAAAAGAGTAAGCCGCATACTAGGATCCGCGTATCGATTGGTTAGTCACGTACTAGGAGCCGTGCATCAAAAGGAGAGATTATCACTACAGAACAAGTCCAATTAGGTATTGGGGTAAGGGTTCAACTGTAGATAGGTATAAGGTACTGGAATTCCTTTACTTGTAACCACTTGTTTTGATAATAATGGATTCTTGGGAGTGGTGACCTTAAATTCACCCGGTGAAAATCTACCTCAGTGGTTTTCCCTTGATAGTTTTCCCCATTCATAAACAAATCACCCGTGTCAAATTTTATTTCTGCTGCATTTAGTTATTTGGTGATTTGTTTGTGCTACCACGCTTTCTGCATGTTAATTGGATTAATTAATTAACTTGGCTAATTAATCAATTAATTTATCACAAGGGGTCAATACAATCTTGGCCTATCAATGCTCATGGTCTGTAGATGGTCGTCCATTTCTAGCATTGCTATGTAACACTTGCGTACCACCACTTAATCCCCACGTACTTCTCCAACTCCATACTTTGTGGGGAACTTAATCATCAGGTAATAAGTTGAAGTCACGGCTTTCCATGAGTTAAGGGTAGGTCGTTCTAGGATGGCATTGTAGGCAAACGAGCAGACGACCACAAGGAATGTTACATCCTTAATGATTTGCTGAGGGTAGTTGCCAACCGTTACGAGTAATGTGACTGCATCGAGGGGATATATTCTTGTGCCTCCGAACCCAATGAGCGGGGCGTTGGTTGGAACTAGCCGTTCTCTTTCAATCCTCATCTGCTGGAATGCTGGGTAGTAGAGGATGTCAGCAAAGCCTCCATTGTCAACCAAGACCCGGTGTGTGTTGTAGTCCCTTACTCATATGCTAACAACGAGTGCATCATCATGCAGGTGGTGTAGACGTTGAGCATCTTCCTCTGATAATCCAATGATGGGGTTGTTGACCTACGCCATTTTTGGGATGAAGCCTGTTAGCTAGACATATTGAACCATCCTTAAGTAAGTCTTACGGGCCTTTTTAGATGAGCTAGAAGCTGTAGTTCCTCCCACAATCATTTTTATGTCTCCTAAGGGCGGCCTAGGACACTCGTTCTCCCTTTGGGCAACCTGTTCTTGCGGCACATCCATCCTTTCCTTGCTGACGAACCTTTGAAACTTTCCTTGTCTGATAAGAGCTTCTATTTGCTGCTTCAAGTCATAGCAATCAGATGTATCATGACTTTATTCACGGTGAAAACGGCAATACTTATCTCTCTGGACCTCTTACTAGGGTCTCCCTTCAGCTTTCCAGGAAACGTCAAGGCTCTTCGTCCTTGATTTTCATTAAGACTTGATCGATCGGGGCAATAAGCAGGGTGAAGCTTGCGAACCTCCCAGTGGGGGGTTCAGAGCGCCTATCCTCCCATCAGTCTCCAGTCCCGGTTGTCTTCCGTCCCTTGTCCTGTCGTGCCTCTTCTTGTCTTTCCCTCTTCTTGGGCTTCCCTTCTAGGGCAAGCAGCGCATCTTCCACGTTCATGTACTTAGTAGCCTTGTAAAGCATGTCCGACATAATCTTCGAGTTGTTTTTGTATAAGGAAAACAAAAACTTCCCCTTCCGTAACCCATTCATGAATGCAGCCATGAGTATCTTGTTGTTAACTTCATCAATTGAGAAGGCCTCTTTGTTAAAGCGAGTAATGTAAGACCTTAGCGTTTCATCCTCCCGTTGCTTGATGTTCATCAGGCATGCAGTGGACTTCTTATACCTATGCCCCCCGATAAAGTGTGAAGTGAACTATGCGCTCAACTCTTTAAAGGTGCTGATGGAGTTTGGCGTCAGCCTGCTAAACCATACCCCCATACCCTTGCAGGACCCTTCAACGTAGTTGGAAAGGCTCAGCACATGATCTCATCAGCCACGCCTTGCAAGTGCATCAAGGTTTTGAAAGACTCTAGGTGATCTAAGGGATCCTAATCCGTCGTAGGCCTCTATTGACGGCATGCGGAACTTCGGCGAAAGGGGGAATGAAGTGACAGATGTAAGGAAGGGTGAATTCATCCAATGGACCAATTCGTCGAGGTCGCTAAACACCCGTCCTCTGAGGGCGTTCATCATGAAGTTCATCCGTTCCTTCATCATCTACATTTCTGCGACCATGTGTGGTGGAACTGTCTCTGCGGCAAATGGACGGCTTGTGTCCTGTCGCTCTGGTCTGCTTAGGGCATTGCTACCTTCCAACCCTTCTTGGTCCCTTCTCTCAACGCTGGTGCCTTCTTGGTCCTCCTCCTGAGTATTAAGCCCTACATTCTTTTGGCACAGTTATTCCTCTAAGTCATGGTTTTGATTGGTGAGGTGTTCCACAGCCACGGCGAGAGTTTGAACTTGTCTCTCGAGGGCAGTGGTACATGGTTCATCTCCTTTGTTGTTGTTGGTGGTAGCCATCGAGCGAGTGAGTATCATACAACTCTTTGTCCAGGAAGTGGTAGTATGGCTTTTATTACGGAGTTTCCCACAGACAGCGCCAACTGATGACGCAAAAAATTGTCAATAAGTCGCACAGTGCTCACGTGCTTTAGACAAAAACCTGCACAACACAAAAAGAAGAAGACCTTACAGAGAGTACTGGTGTGGTACTGGCCAAATACCCTTCGAATGTCAAGTTAGAGAATTCTCACAACTCTAGAGTGCCAGAATTAGGGTGAATTATGTATACCTTGGTTTGTGAGGGTTTGAGGGTTTTTATAGTAGCATAGAGTGACATTCGTTTCTTGGCGAGGAGGGTCTTTCCTTGTAGGAAAGATCCTTATTAATAGGCATATATTGCGGGATCCTTTTCTTATAGGGATTCTCTTGATTAGGGTTAATCGTGGGGTATAAGATATTTCCTTATATAGATATTCGTGGAGGTCAAGAAATACCACGTTAGACTCGTCATGATCTTCAACTCGTTGGTTTCTTTACTACCGTCGGCCTTTTTTACTCTCATCGTCTCATATAGATGCCGTCGGGTATTGAGGTGATGGCGTCAGCTTATGGCGTTGTCAAATTTGTGCTACTTCACACGTATATGAAGCTAACGGGCTCAATGGACTCGTTGGCTTCTTTGTATGCAATGAGTTTATTTCTATTTGAAAATACCCTTATCAATATGTATTGGTTGGAAGATGAGCCTCCACCTGCTTTAGATGATCTGTATCATGACTGTTTACATATAAATAAATGAGTGAATTATTCGTTTAAAAAATAATTAAAAATAATTTTTTTTTAAAAAAACTTTCAACGTCTCTTTACATTCATAGTTGGCCGTCCAAATAAGAATGGGAACGTGCTCGACAAGCTGAATTGCCTCACATTCAGGAACATCATGGGAATTTAATCTGTAAACAATTTTATTATTTGAAACATGTTCTTCTTTTCTTTTCTTTTCTTTTTTCTGCCTTTTTAATCATCAAACCTATTCATTTGTTCAGAATTTATTTTGAGTTTATTTAATTAGTTTACATATAATTTTTGAAAATCTATTAAGGTTTTATTTTTTTAAATATAATTATAATTATACTTTTATCTAATTTATTTTTTAAATCCCATAATAATTTTTTTAGAAGAAATCAATAAAATAAGTAATTCTTCCAAACAAACCAATTACCTTTAGATGATGAGCAATAATTTTGAGAAACACCGTACGGGAATGGTAAGATACGAGAATATGACTATTCTTGAGAAAACTTGTGTCAATTACATGTATTAAGGGATATAGTAATACCGGATACAATAATATGACAATTTACTTTCAAAAAGATAATAATAATTCGACAATTTTTTGAAAAAATTTACTGCAAAAATGTTTGTATTAATCAATTGAGCTATAATCGATAATAAAAGGGATTAAGGTCAATTGAGCTATAATGGATAATAAAGTGAATTTACTATGACCATTAAAAGTTTAAAACTAAGAATCAAAGAGTAAATAAAAAATAAACTAGATAAATGTTCAATATTTTAACCAATTAATAATATATATATATATATATATATATATATATATATATATATATATATATATATATCTTTACAAATTTGGGCTATTTCTCATTAATGGAGTTGATTTTTTATTTATTTATTATCTTAGATTCCAAAACTAAACTTAGAATTGAAATAATTTACTCTGAGTTAGAGAGTTGGATTGATTTCGAGATCGGTTCGTATCAGATCAATTCTCGAGTTGATCTATCAATTTTTTTTTTTTTTTGAAGAGTTTTTTTTTTTTTTTAGGGCATTTTTTTGAAGAGAGTTGATCTATCAATTCTATTATATTATATATAGAGAGAAAAAATGATAAGGTTTATATTGATATTATATTATATTATATTTAAGACACAGACACGATAATTAAATATTATATCATATTATAACTCATGGGACCCAGCCATCCTACTCATTGACATTTTATTTCACTAATTTCAAGTATTAGACTTATTTGAATTTTGATGATGTGGGGAAAGATAATTTAAGGAATATTAGGAAAATATATATCTAATAAGACCAAATCTTCACACGCTTACACCTATTAAGAATTTCAAAATTGAAGAAACTATATACTATAATTCCCAACACTCAGCAGCAGTCAGCTGCAATTTTGATCTTGGGAAAGTATGAGCAAAGAAAATGAAAACGATAGGAGCTTGGGGGGATTGAAAACTGTTATAAGTGCTTCCTCGTGTTTCTATAAACACAATCCTTTATATTCCATTTCATACTCTCTCTACTATCACAACCAGTTACACATTTTTCATTTTCTATATAATAATTGAATTTGATTTAGTAGAGTATAAAAGTAGAACACAAAAGGTGAGAAATGAGATTTTTATTCTATTATTTTCTAACTAAAAATCTTTGAAAGAACAAGAAAAAAAATGTATTTGGATTTTCTTATTTGTTAGTTTATTTGTTTGGGTAAAAATAGATAAAAAATAAAGATGCACTTAAAAAATGTGAATTTTTTAAAATTGTATTTTCCCTTTGTTGACTTTTCCCCTGTTAAAATTTAACACTTTAAACTTTGAAAAGTATTTTTGATGGAGAGAGAGAGAAAGAGAGAGATAACGGGTAGGAAATTTAAAAATAGAAAGAAAATGTTCACAAGTGAGTAGCTAAGCCATTGAATAGTCATTCCAGAATAAAGTGATTGGATCATAGTAACAAAAATGAGTAATTGAAGTAAAAATTATCCAACTCAAACTTAGATTTAGAATTTTGGATTAATGCTAAGAGTCTTATAGTTCATCTGGAACTTTCTGGTATTTTCAATGAAGACATCAAGGATTTAAATCCTCTCACCCCTAATTATCTAATTATCCAAAAAAAAAAAAGGGATTGAGATGATAACATATTTACCAAACTCTCACACATAAACTCTCATCTAAAACATTAACTTTGCTTTCACACACAGGAACTACTAACCAAGTGGCACTCAAGTTAGCTAGGTTCAAACATGGGACTCCAGTGAAAATGCTTGGATGGAAAACCCACTTACAATAAGGGCTATAAATGAGTTGAGCCAAGCTGAGTATTAAGAGTTCATGATTGATAATTTAATTTTAGTTTGAAAATGAGTCAAAATATTAACATAATGAGTTACATAATCAAGTTTTGTTCATTTTCTTACCAAACAAGCTCGAGTTTGTTCATTAATTACATGATTATCTTATTCTTTTCTCATAAATGGTAAACATGGCAACTAAAAAAAAATTACCCCTTAACAAATCTATCTCAATAAGTAATAACTAAATTATAGCTGGAATTAAATTATTTAAGTTAATTAAAAGCAATGATTTTCTCTTATACAACAATAGCAACAACAACCTTAGTCCAAAATTTTTAGGATTGGTTATGGATCTTCAACAAATCAGTTAGGGTTGGCTACATATATCCTTTTCCTTCATTCCATTCTATCTAAGCTTATACTCTCTGTTACTTCTTTAATTGACATGTCATTTTTTGCAACTTTTACTAATGTCTTTTTTGGTCTTCACCTGCCATTTTTCGTTACTCAACTAAAATCAACTTACTTCTTCTTATTGGTGCATTAGTCGCTCTCATCTTAATAATACCAAATCATCTCAAGTGAATCTTCCTTATATTTTCATTAATAAGGGCCATCCCTACCTTTAAGAGAATTTCCTCATTTTCAAAAAGTCATGAGTGGTGCAAATGTTTATAGTTTCCATTGGAATTAATAGCAAAATAAACAAGGGAGATACTATTATATTTTGGGAGGTTGATCATTTAATCGTCCCTTTCCATAATTCAAGGGGTGGTAAGTGTAATCGAGATGAAATTTTAGGGTGGAAAAATATAATTTGCCTTTAAAATTATCTTCAACAAGTAGTTCTATTTGCCTTTTTCTTTTCTTTGTTTTTGAATTGATATGTTCTTTGTACATTCTATCAAATAGATACTCATTTCATAAAACAAATTTAACTACTAGATTGAAAATATGTTTAAGCAAATAACAAGCTTGCAAGCTTCATGCATTAGGTGGAATATTTATGGTTTATTACCAAATGTCTATTTATGTTTTTATGAAAGGGACTCAACTTGTTTCTACAGCCCCCTATTTTACCTGATTTCATGGTACAAACGCACCTACAGTAATCCATATTGTCTTTCATTATTTCTTGTTCAATAAGTTTATGCTTCCTGTTAGACAATGATTATTGGATGAGGAAAATGTGGAGGATTGGGGTCAATTTAAGCCAGAAATGACTTTTCAAAAAACAGAAAAAGTTTCTCTTCATAATTTTTTTTTTTTTTTTTGTTATAATTCAATAGTTGGGTACGTGGAGATGTGTCAACTAATTCAGCAACATATTAAGTTCTTGGCAATTGAAAGTTTCTCTACCTAATCCTTAATGCCTAATTATTGTATTCCGAAAGTTTTACATAGTAAGAGCAACTTTTATGACATTGTAACTTTTCATGATTTACCACCGCACACCCTTAGTGCAGTGGTCACTCTACAAGTATAAATGCTTGTGGGGTGTGGGAGAGGCAAGGGCCGAGGTTCAAGTCTCCAAGAAGGAGTTTCACACACATATACACTTAGATTAGGTTAGAGTAGAAATTCTATCTTATTTCGAAGAAAAAAAATCTTTTCATGATTTGATGGTAAGGACACATTGTAAATTGATAAATTAATTGTATTAAAATTATAACTAATAAAAAAAATAATGATAGATTTAATCTCTTAACTATTATTCTAACACCATCTCTTATGTATGAACCAAAGCTCCCCCCTTAAATAATAAGTAGGGTTTAACATGTGGATTTTTTAACTTTTAAAATGTATGGTTTCTAGTTGTTCAATTGGTAAAATTTCTTATCATCGAATAAAGAAATCTAGAGTTTGAACTTCGATTATATCAAAAACTAATTGATGTATTAACCTAATGATAACGAGCAATCATCATGTATCGGATACCATAGGTTAAAATTCTATTTTATATATAATTTTTTTAAATGAAAAAAAAAAAATATATATATATATATATGTGGTTCAAATTGACAACCACCTACTTTAATACCATGTTAAATTATTGATTGTCTCAAATTTTTAAGGTATTAGAAAATTGTATATTTAATTATTATTCTAACACTTGAATATTCTTCTTTTTTTTTTTTTCTGTTATACTTTTAGTAATTTTATGGTAATGCGCGCACCAAATTGTTTATTTGTTTTCACTTTCCGCTTTCTTTAAAATCAAAGCTGTAATGTATGAATCTCTTTTTAGTAAGTGCAAAATAATCAATATTACGGAGATATCGTACTACACTTATACATGAATCATGATCTCTATACTCATGAGAATTTTTTTTTGAAGAATGCATGACTAATCAATATTACATATTAAACATCACTGCATTGAACAATCCCAATTTATAACACAGTTGCAGTAAAAAAGCTTAGGATACCTAACTTTGCCCTTGAAAAGATATTGTGATGAGCAGGCAGAAATAAAAAATTCTAACCTCTCACTCACCTATTCTATCTCTCACTTATTCTAACAAAATAAAATATTAATATATGTTCCATTTTTCCACTCTCTCTCGCTCTCTCTCACCCATCTTCCATTATTCAATTTTCTCCTTTCTTAATTGATTTTTTAATTGATGAAATGATAAGGACCACATCTTTAATAATCAAATATGAACACCAAGTTGTAACTTTACAAGCAAACGTACGACCTTTGCCAAAATCAAGGATTTTTCTTACATATACTGTTATACGGTAGCAAAGGACACGACTGCCAAAACCAAAAGCCACTTGACTGAAAGTCACCACTTTTTATCAAAGCACATACCTTTCACAGAAAATCAAAGTAACTCTTCAGGGACACAAAGCAATCAATCTAAAAACCAATAGCTTTTGGAATTTTAAATAGAATCACTATCATTTAAATAGAATCAATCAAATGATTTCTATCACCCAATAACTTTCTTTTGACCTAGAATGTCTCCTAGGTGGTGGAGCCCTTGATTTGAATCCAGCTCTTACACTAGTAGACATGAATTCTATACCCTAATGAAAAATGGATAGAAAGAGAACTTATGCTGTGTGAATGTTGGGAAAATGAGGTGAAGTAGAGCAGGGGGGAAAGTAATTTAATTACCTTGTTGAGATTTTTTTTTTTTTAAGGAAAGAAGGGGAGGGATTTAAAGGGGTTTGAACTACTTCTAACATCTCATTTTTAATTTCTCCAAATTAGAGAGATTTGAATGAAGAGTTGAGTATAAAAATACTTGATCAAATGAATTATTAAATTTACCCTTACTATATTAACAAAATTACAAATAAAAGACTAATTATTCCCCTCTACTCTCCTCTCCACTACTCTCCTTCTCTCTATTTCCCTCTACTCTCCTCTCTCTCAAAACTTCCAAACATAGCATTAGTGATTGCTGACAGGTGACAAACCCGACTTGAGCTGGAGATGGCCACACTCGAAATAACGAGTAATTTTAGGGCCACATTAATTATCACAAATATTTTATGTAGTAGATTATAATTAATTGCTCGATACTTTCACTTAGATCTATTAGCTAATTTTTTCTGCACTAGTTACAGTTTGCGGTTTGCTACATCAAGTTATGACTAAGTTAGTCACATAAAGCAGTATTTCTAGATTTTTTTTTTTTTTTTTTTTTTTTGGCTAATGAATTTGCCATAAATGCTAACGTTTGGTCAGCACAGTCAAAGAAGCATTTCGAACTCTTTCGGGGTAACTGAGAATCACAAAGAGTCACACAAGTCACAACTCAATTAGAGGCGTAAGTTGTTGTTGTTGTTGTTGTTGTTGTTTGTGTGTGTGTGTGTGTTTTTTTTTTTTTAATGATTGTGATGATGTCAGGTTAAAAGTTTGTAATAGGCTTTTTCCCCAACTGAGCTTTCTTTTTGAGTTTTGATAATGAAGGGGATAAAAATAGTAAATGGACGGAAACAGTGAGGACGGATCGACACCATGATTGACCCAGCTATGACGGTTAGGTGTTGCTGAATATCCGTCTTGTATAAATTAATTATGGATGCCACGTGGCATGTCATTTGATATATTTCAGATAAGCTTCTGCTTTATCCCCACGCAAACGTGTATATTTAGACTTCTTGCGGCACACGTTTAAGAAGACTCCTATATGGAAAGGAACTTGAGAAGGAAGTTGTATCCTCAAAGAAAGGTAATTCTACCCACTATAAATACCCCAGAAACCCTAAGTATGAAGGTACACATAATATTCTTAACTCTAGCACTCTAGGGTTAAAGGAACAAGACTCTAACTTGACCTTCGGAGGGTATTCGGCCGACACCACACCGGTGCTCTCTTCTAGGTCCTTCGTTTTCTTTTTGCAGGTGTTGTTTTCGTTTGAGGAGCGCTTGCAACTCACTGGTGATATTTTCGGCATCATCAGATAATATTGATTTTCACTCCTAAAATTGTCACTCTTTGTTGTTACTACTTACTGGTTTTACCACTAATAAAAGTAGCTCAATTTTTTTATTTTTGCTTTTGTAGATCTCTAGTCTTACTCATTTATAATTTGTACCCCACCCCCAAAAAGAAATTTAATATATTCACTGGTTAATTTACCTCACTAGTAACTTAAAACTGATTGTTCATTAAGGTTAATTTAGTTCGAGTTTGGTTAGTGGCGAGTAAGTGGCAAATAATTGTTTAAAGGATTTAAATTCTTCTAACAAAAAGCGTTTTAAAAATAAGTGTTTTCCTCCTTTTTTTTTTTTTTTTTTTTAACCCCCTTGAACAAGTTGTGTACAGTCAAGGTCGATTCCAACAACAATCCTATTTGGGCATACAGTTAAGCATCAATGTCGAATTGGGAGATGGATGCAATGTACACTGTTTATAGGCAAGAATGACAACGGTAACAACTAACAAGTTTACATATAATAAACCATGATAGTAACAACCACTAGCTAGGTAGGAATCAGAGGATTTAAATAAGATCTTAGTAAATTCATAATTATTTCCTATTCTGTTAACTAACAAGATGAGATACTGTGTCAAGGGAATAAGAATTTTGTTTCACTTAATAAATCTATAGTCTTCATTGTTAAGAAGGCATTTTTAACGAAAGTTCAATATAGAAAAGGGAGAGAGAAGTCAGAAGCATTATATGAATTCATATTTTCCACTCATGGAAGATTGTTTAACATTCCTAGACATACGGCAAATCATGTTAAATTAATCAAGTTTCAACTTAAGAATCTCATTCCTACTTTTAATTATGAATTGTACCTCAAATGATATCAAGAAAAACATTATAACGACTGTCCATCTTTTCCAGGAGAATAAGGGACAAATACTACTCATAAATTTTAAATGAGTAATACAAGTAAATTGCATGTTAATGAGCCTACTTATATTGTACTTAGAATAGAAGACTAATGGACATCATAACCAAATTAATATGTATCACCTCTTTTACTCTTTAAAAATTTACATAATGACAATATGTATAGTTAAAATAGCTCTAATTGTTTTCACTGATAGTGACTTCTGATCGAGTATCCATTGTATGATATGTTTATTGAATAAGACTCAAATAAAATTTTGAGTCATTAACCTCCAACTTGCCGAGGTAACCACACTAACATATAGTAGTCATAAAGTTGTACTTAATATAGATGATTAAAAGACACTATAACCAAATTAATATTTATCACTTCTCTTACCCTTAGAGCATCCACAATGGTTCATGTCAATTTTATCATATTTTACCATCTTAAAAAGTCACTTTATCAATTATACAATATCATTTTAAAATACACCAACATCTCAACTTTTATTTTACTATACTACACATTAAAATAATATAAAAATAATAGTATAAAAATATTTCTCAATTCTCTATTTGATCTCTATTTCTCTTCCTCTGTCAACCTTCTCAGTCATATCACCACCACCACCACCGTCCACCTTCTTAGTCACATCACCCACTTCCGCTGAGCAAAATCTAGCAAATCACTCGCCGATCTCCGATCCAAATCAAAATCAAAATCAAAATCAAAATCAAAATCCAAAATCCAAAATCAAAATCCAAAATCCAAAAACCCACCACCACCGCTGCACCACCTGACCCATGCCCACATCAATCATAAACCCACCACCACCAGAAACCCACACAACTCACCGATCTCCACCAGTAGAAACCCAAATCACTCACCGATCTCCAATCCAAATCAAAATCCAAAATCAAAATCCAAAATCAAAACAAGAAACCCACAACCGACTTATGCCGCCGCTGCCGCCGCTACCGCCGCTACACCACCTAACCCACGCCCACATCAGTCACAAACCCACCACCGCCAAAAACCCACACAACTTGCTGACCTCCACCGCTAGAAACTCAAATCATTCGCAGATCTCCACCGCCAGAAACCACAAAAAATACCCAAAAATGAGAGACCAACTGAGAGAGAAAAGCCTGAGATTAAAGGGATTTGGAGATGGGTGGGTGAATTGGTAGCGATGGCGAGAGAGAGAAGGGATGAGAGAGAAGAGAGAGGCTTGGTGTGAGAAAGAGTTCAACGATGGAGAGAGAGATGAGAGACCGTGGAGAGAGAACTAATATTATTTACAAATAAAATATTAATATATATTTTTTTTTTTTTACAATTGAACTACAGTATGATTCTAAATATAGAATCACACTGTAGCACAATTGCAAATTTTTTTGCAATCTTGAGAATTTACAAATTCTGCTAGAGTGGGCAAAATGGGCTTGAATGGCAAAATGGGCTTACATTTGCCATATGCTCACTCTAGTGCTGATGCTCTTAGTCCAAGAGAATAATAGACAAATAGTTAGTACATATTTTTTTAAATTAGTAAAACATGTAAATTGCAAGGTCATGAGCCCACTTATGTTGTACTTAGAATAGAAGATTGATGGACATCACAACCAAATTACTATATATCGCCTCTCTTACTCTTAAAAAATTTACATAACGACAATATCAATAATCATTTTCACTAATACTAACTTCTGATTGAATATCTATTGTACAATATGTTTATTAAAAAAAGACTCCAATAAAATTTTGAGTCCTTAACCTCCAACTTGTCGATGTAACCGCAATAACAACTAGCTTTCACAATTCATTAATTATCATTTTCCACGCAATAGTACTAGCTTTGAGGGTCATTAGGGATGCAACTAGATCAATTGTCGCCCAAGTTCCCCCTAGTAAAAAAAAATAGAAGGTAGTAACAAAAACGCGATTTGGAACAAATTAAAAATATCTCAAACTGTATAGGCATGAGTGTTACATACAGGGACGGAGGCATTCATTGACCAAGGGGGGCAGTGGCCCCCCCTAATTTTAAAAAAAAAATTTATATATATATATGCATTAATTTTAGCAATTTTGTTCTATAAAATTACATTTTACCCTATTAACAATATTATTGAATCTTTTTAGAGTAACGTTAAAGATACAAACTTATTTACAATATTTTTATAAACTGTTGAGGTACAAATTCTTATTGGTTCGCATATGGGTTTATTACTTGCATAACTTTTTTACTTATCAATAATCACTCACTATATCATCAATATACTTCTAGCACTTTTCTCATTTTAAAGGCCATTAAAATTTTATAGATCTAAAATCTAAAACAACATATACTAGCCCAAAAACATTTGTGCAACAACAAAAATCACCAATAGCAAAGCTAAAAAAAATTAAGTCTAATTAACCAATTTTACTCAAATAAATAATTGCCCTTTAAAAAGTTTTAAATAGAATAATTTTGTCTTTACCTAGCAAATGCACACATTAAAAATTAAAAAAAAAAACCTCAACAACTAAGAAGCTGCCAAACTAGAGGTCAAAGTCGCCCTCCTTCACTTAAAATCCTAGCTCCGTCCCTGGTTACATAAATAATATATATAAAAAGCTAACCCAAGCTTTGGGATCAGCAGCCCACTTTAAAGTCTCTGTACTTAGTTAAGTACAAACTTCTCTTTTTTGACAGGTAATTATTAACTTTTAATCCAAGGCTTTTGTTAACGGGTGCTGTACAGCACCCGTTAAATTTGCATTGGTACTTTGTTTAGTCTGCATGCTAGTACTGAAATAGCCCCACTTTAATAGGAAAATTAAGAAAAATGTCAACACCTGCATGATGCGCGTCAGTCAGCATTAGAAGCATCAAATGTTGCACGATTTTCCTTAAATACCCTCTTAACCATTTTTACCATCTCCATATTTATAGCATTTTCTCCTTCTGATCTCATATCTATTTCCCATTCTATGGCTTCATGTTTATTCTTATCTTTTGATTTAAAAATTTTTTTTTTTTCATTTCTTTCCTTCTCCTTCATAGCTAGAGATTTGGGTGGGACCAAATTTTTTTTCCTATTTCTTTCCTTCTGGTGGGATCTAGGGACCCAAAATTTCCCCCAACAAATCTCCATTTTTTTTTGGTCTTATTTCCGTTCCCTTTTCCCTTGTGTACATAGAGAACCACACCAGAAGATGTTAATTTGCTTGCGGGAAGTTTCGTTTCGGCCTTGTTAGACTCGTTGGAGCTAATCGCTTAGTAGGAATTTCGCCTAGTCCATTTTTATACTGTCTATTCCCTCATTCACATCCAAAAAGTTTTTTATTTCAGATCATATTGTTCTTATTTTGAAAAAGAATGTGATTTTGTTGTTTTTTGAGAGTATTAAAATTGTTGTTTGTTTTGGTTTGAAATTTATTCTTTTGGGGGCAAAAGAGAGACGGCCAAACTGCTTTTGAGCTGAGGAGAGTTAAAAGATGAAGGTATTTTGGTCTTATAAATAATAAATTTAATGACTTCTCTTTCCTCAATAAAAGTGTCTTCACGTGTAAAAAAATTATTATTAAATTTCTTCAAACGGGTGTTGCACAACACCCGTTAACAGGACCCTTAATCCAATATCAATTGCAAGTTGCAACCTTTACTGGGCAAAATTTGCTCAACAATACATTTTTTGGAAAAAATTTGGTGGCTAGCGCGCGTTTGAAATTATTTAGTAAGTTTGATTGTTTTTTGAAAATCGAGTTTGTGAGACTCGAGTTTCAACCCAAAATTGAGTTTCTCAAACTCGATTTACGCCTGACCTTGATTTAAAAGAAAAAGGTGGAACTCGAGTATAACAAACTCGAGTTCCATGCTTAAAAGGAAAAAAAAAAAAAAAAACCCAAATGAAACTCGAGTATAGGAAGCACGAGTTCTGTTTTTTTTTTAAATAGAACTCGAGTTTACTAAACTTAAGTTCCACCCTTTTTTTTTTTTTAATTAAAGTCAGGAGTAAATCGAGTTTGAAAAACTTGATTTTAGATTGGAACTCAAGTTTCACAAACTCGATTTTCAAAAAACAATCCAACTCACTAAATAACATCAAAAGTGTGTTGTCTATCTAATATTTTTTTGAAGAAATGCTGAGCAAATTTTGCCCTTTTTACTGTCTCCTTCTAAATCTAACTTTCAAACCCACTCACATTCACATATAATTTTCGTTTCCTAAACCCCCCACCCTCTTGTGTATGAGCTTGGTTAACAGCTCAACCATAGCTATGGCCATCGCCATGGATCATGTTTCGCTCGAGGTCGACCATTCTGGGTATGGTTGTGACTGGCAGAACAGGCCATCAGTGGTCGACTGGGAGTCTTTTCAGCTTCAAGGCCACGATGATTTCCAAGACTTGATCGAGTCGATGATGGACGATGGTGGTCTTGTTTTGGCTCCTGGTGGGGCTGTGGAAATAGAAGGGTCCCACGAGGAGTCACACTCGAATTCGAATTCAAACTCGAACTCATCAGAATCGACAGACATGGTTGTTGTCGATGAAGAAAATGATGAGGATTACAAAGGGCTAAAGCTGGTTCACCTTTTGATAGCAGCAGCTGAAGCTCTTGACGGCTCGAAGAGCCGAGATCTAGCTGGGGTGATATTGGTTCGGCTCAAGGAGATGGTTTCATCAGCTTCCACAGATGGAACTAAAACTAACATGGAAAGATTAGCGGCGTATTTTACCGAGGCCTTGCAAGGTTTGCTAGAAAGCGCGGTGGGCGTACACAAACATCATCATCATCGTAGTGATCATAGCCACAGTCATCATCATAGTCATTCTAGTCATAACCATAACCATAACCTTCGTCAAAGTCAAACAGACATCCTCACCGCGTTTCAGTTATTACAAGACATGTCCCCCTATGTCAAGTTCGGACATTTCACGGCGAACCAAGCTATCCTCGAAGCTGTGGCAAACGTGTCCACATCGTTAATTATGATATCATGGAAGGGATTCAATGGGCATCGTTGATGCAAGCATTGGTGTCTCGAAAAGAGGGCCCTCCTGGCCCACACCTTAGGATCACAGCAATCACTAGGGGTGGTACTGGTAGTAGTGGGAGAAGATCAATCGGGACCGTTCAAGAGACTGGCCGTCGATTGATTGCTTTCGCTGCATCTATCGGTCAGCCTTTCTCGTTTCATCAATGTCGGCTGGACTTTGATGAAACGTTTCGACCCTCTGTTTTGAAGTTGGTACGTGGGGACTGGGGAATCCCTTGTGGTGAATTGTATGCTCAATCTGCCCCATTTTAACTTTCGAGCACCTGACTCCGTGTCTTCTTTTTTATCCGGAGCCAAGAGCCTTAACCCGAGAATAGTGACCCTAGTGGAGGAAGAGCTGGGAACCGGACCCGTTGGGAAACCCGATTTCTTGGGTCGGTTTATGGACACACTGCACCATTACTCCGCGGTTTATGATTCTTTGGAAGCTGGGTTTCCTATGCAAAGCCGAGCAAGGGCTTTGGTGGAAAGAGTGTTCTTGGGGCCCCGAATATCCGGGTCATTGGCTAGGATCTACTGTAACCGTGAGAAACCAGAGGAGACTCAGACTAGCTCTTGGGGGGATTGGTTGGCTACGGCTGGACTCAAGCCTGTGACCATAAGCTCAGCCAATCATTGTCAAGCAAAGCTTTTGTTGTCCCTATTCAATGATGGGTATAGGGTGGAGGAGGTGGCTAATAATAAGATCGTTTTAGGCCGGAAATTACGGCGTTTGTTGTCAGCTTCTGTTTGGACAACAACTTCTTCTTCCGACTCTGACTACTAGTTTCACTTCACTTCAATTATGTTGTTTCTCTGTTTTTCTTTAATTTTCTCCAACACCCAGACGTGGGTTTTGAAGTTTGAACCTTCTCCGCAAAAAGTTGTTGGGGTAACAGCTCTTTTTTTGGTTTTTAAGACAATGTAGCTCAAAATAACCATTTTGAGCTAGCTCTTTTTAAGATTCCCCCCACTTTTTCTTTTTGTTTGTGTGCTTTGGTTTCAAATAAAAATCAAAATAAATAAAGCTATTCCAGAATCCAGACCGGTTATGGAATGCTTTTTGGTTTACAATTTTATCATTGTCTTGAGCATATCAAGTGAATTTGGCCAAAAAAGTGAGTGGCTTATCAAAGTGGATGATATATTAATATGTGATTTGTATCTTTTTCTGAGAAGATGGTATGTGCTTTTTTTTTTAAGTCTGCTTCAAAACGTACTTGTTCTGATGTACAGGAAGAGATACTAAAGAAATTTATCCCTTTTATGATCATTTCCAACAATAATGCCCAAACTTCTTATAGATTTCACTGACCTTCAATGTTGTGTAATTCTCAAATCATGCTTCAAACGTTTGGTTGAAGCTTGATTTATGTTAATTGAGAGTTCCAAAAATACTAGTGATCACTATCTTTTAGTTGTGGAGTTTGTATTGATTTCCCAACATTGTTTCATTTTTATCTTTATAACCAGCTTTTTTTCTTGTTTCATTGTTGCTTTAACAAAAAGTGTGTGTGTGTATATATATATATATATATATATATATATATATATATATTCATTTTTCATTGCTTAACTCTTCATTGTTTATCTGCATTCAATCATATTCAGCTATGTACAGATTTTTTGCACACTTTCAAAGAAATACACAAATTCTCTAGATTTGCTGTTGGTAGAATTCTGGTTTAATTATATGATGGAAACAATGTATCTATAACCCTTTAATAATTTCAGTCGAGTGGGGCCGAATGTCATATATTAAAGAAAGAAAATTCTTTGCACCTCCAAGCCTACTTCAATTCATCCATTGTTCTCCTTCAGAACTTTTCCAACATAATGTGCTATTTGTGTTTTCGTTCTTTCATTATAATAACACTTAGTGCTCTTGTTAGCATGTGTTCTTTATTTATTTCTTCTTTAAAAATTCAAATAGGCCTCATATGTAACTTACAAAAGGTTTTATTAATTTTACTGTTTAGAGATAGCCAGGCCAAAATGGGGTTTTGCCCCTTTCAACAAAAACAAGTAGTAAAATGCTCATGTTTTGAAACTATTTAGGCATATGCCCCTATTTTAAACTTGATTTTTAGAAAATCGAGTTATAGGCAAAAAAACTTTTAAAAAAATTACATGAAAATCGAGTTACTTGCAAAAATTACATGGAACTTGAGTTCCGTGTAAATTTTTGCAAGTAACTCGATTTTCATTAAATCGAGTTTTTCATTGAAACTCGATTTTTAGAAAATCAAGTTTCAAAATAAGGGCATATCGCTAAATAGTTTCAGAATAAGGGCATTTTCCTACTTGTTATTTTACCTTTGCATAATAAACTACAACTTTTATATAAAAAAAAATTTAAAAAAAGCTTCCAAATACAACACATGTGGTACTTTGATACCAAAAGGAAAATTTACAGCCAAAGACCTTGTAACTGAATTGGCACCTCTTTATGTATAAAGTGCTTGGGAGTCTAGAGGGGAAAGGTTTCGAATTGCAGAGTTAGCAACATATTGTAATTATTTCAACTGTTTTAAAAACCGGACCGGCTGGTACGATCGGTTCAACCGGGAACCCGGAGCCAATTCGGTCCGATAAAAACCCCCAAAACCAGTCAAAAACCAGAAAACTAGTAAAAAACTGGGGTTGAGCCAGAAATTTTTTTAAAAATTGTTAGATGCCAAGTTCGGTTTTTAAAACCATGATTATTTCTCCAAAAAAAGAAATCACAAAATGAATCTAAAAATAAATAGGGGTTTAATTGATAATCCAAACTCCACCTCACAAGCAAAATATAATTTGCTTGAACAAGATCATGGACAAATTTATAATAATATACATAATTATGCAAAGAAAAAAAAAGCCAAAATGTGTGTATATATATATATATATATATATATATTCATTTTTCATCGGTAACTTTTCGTGGTTAATATACATTCAACCGTACTCAGTTATATCATGGAAACAATATGCTTGTAACCCTTTAATAAATTCAGTCGAGCCGAATATCGTATATTAAAGAAAGAAAATTCTTTGCACCTCTAAGCCTACTTCAATTCATCCTTTGTTCTCCATTAGTTTTCTAACATAATGTGCTATTATTTTTTGGTTCTTTCATTATAATATTGTAAGTGCACAATTGTACCCGGACCCAAAAACAAGTGTTGGGCTCAGGCCCAATGAGCCTTATACAATAAAATTTGTAGAGTATGGATTTAAAATCTAGGTTCGGGATATTGGAAGTTTGATTAATAGGCTAGAGTGCCACTATCTGTGCAAATGACAAACGAATATGACAAAGAGACCTCCCCGGACGTAAGCCGAGGACGAGTTGTATAAATATTCTCTTTCTATGCCAAAGTTTACAATCCTTAGTTCCTATCTTTTTCAACAGAAGGTGCAAATCCCCCTCTCTTTCCTCTCTCTTCTCCTTATATACTTCTTCTTCTTCACTGGTTTATCCACGTGTCGTACAAATCTTTCCCTTGGATACTTGTCCCATCCACCGCCTTCTTGAAGTTTTCAAACAATAGCAGGGAGGCTGAATTCTACTGTTCATAGGTCACTTCCCCATTAATGCGGCCAGGGAGGTAGATGCAGGGTCTTTAATGTGGAGGTAGCAGTCTTTTCCTTAGATATTTCTCTCACATCCTTTCTTCTAAAGGGTGCTTGGATCACCCTCTTACCCATCAGTTTTTCCAGAATTCTGCCTCTAACTCGTTTAGCAAGTCCCAGGGTCATTGCTGGGCTTGTTCGAGGAGACATTCCTCCTCGGACCTTTACAGTGCAGATTGACTTGTGAGCCTAGAGGCCCTAATCAAAACAAACTGGTACCAGCCAATCAGGCCCAAAGCCCAAATGTTTATTCAAGAGTTTTTATCCCCCACAATAGCCCCTCAAAACTTTATTTTGCCCCTCCCATCCGAGGAGAGAAATAGAGTTTTGATTTGACCAGCATACCTCCCACACGCTTTGTAAACCGCCACGCGTGTATGGGTCCTTTCGTTCCCTGAAAACGCTTCTGACGCTTCGAAACCCGGAACACGCGCATTTATGACCACAAGTTACATCCTGTTCCCCACGTTCAACGGTGAGATGAACATCCAACGGTCCAGGTTGGCTCTGAAAATTTGAGCGGGAGAACTTTAATTTCGAGGCTGCCTCCCGCACGTCAAAACGCCAGAGACCTGTACCTTCATTCATTCTTTTAGAGATCTATCGCATCTAAGTGTCAATCATCACCTTTTCTCTCTAGAAGCTCATGAAGAATTGCATAACCAACTCCCGTAAGTTTTCGCTTTTCTTTATTCATTCCTTCTCGGCTTCTGTCCACGGCCACCATTTAAACTCCTTTTCTTCCTTCAACTTTCATTTTTGCTCTCACCAAATGGGTAGATTTAAGTGTTTGGTGGATTCTGACGCCGGTATGGAGGGTTTTAGGGCTAAGTACCAAATTCCCAATGACATAGGCTTAAGATACTGCCCAGTAAAAGCCGTAGGTAGCGCTAGGAGAGATAGAGAAGTCATCATTCCCATGATTGCCTTCATAGAAGGTGGGATGACTCTCCCCATGAGAAATGTGACTAGTGAATACCTTCGCAACCATAGGTTATGCCCAGATCAGTGCGCGCCAAACGTGTTTAGGGTTCTAGGTAGTGTTGACGCTCTGAACGAGCAAATGGGCCTAAACCTCACATAGCATGACATTGCCTATATGTACGAGTGCCACAAACTCAAAAATGTAGGATATTACATTAAATCCCGGTCTAGCATAGTTAGACTGATTTCCTGTCTTCCTAAATCCAACAAAGGCATGAAGGACGACTACCTCATCGCCTCAGGAAACTGGTATGATGGTCCTCACTGCCCAGTCGAATGGGGAGAGCCAGGTGTGACTCCTTAGGAGTTAAATTTCTTAACCCGTGATTCAATCCCGTTACCTTTACCGTTTCAATTCATATTGCACACTATTACTTCTTGTCTTAATGTTTATCACTAATCTGACCATGTTTGTTTTCTCGGATGCCTTTTTTCTCACAGGTAAACAACACGTATGTCCACATCTCAGCCTTTGCAACGTTGCTGACTTGAACCGTGTCCTCCGCTTCGAAGTATTTGTCAGCGAGGACCTACAAGTGAGGGCTGCCCACCTGATACTGGGATACGACCCCATATCAGTGGACTTCCAAGAAATTGAAAATGCAATCATCGCGGGGGATAGGCGACACTGAAGGATAGATGTGGCAAGACCAGGCTTCCTTTCCAATCGCGAACTTCCTGACGATCCCACCACCATTCTATACACACGCCCTATCGCAGTGATTCCCCTCTCGGCGCACTCCCAGACAACCGCCGTCCGAGAAGAGCAAGCGTCCTCGCAACACTCGTTGGACGAAGAGATAGACCAATTTCAATTCGAGGACGTCGAAAGGCCTCGAGGAGATCCACTTGTTATTCTCTCGGACGACGAGCACGCGTCCACCGAGACTTCGGGGATACAAGGTCTGGTGATTGCCCAGCCTGACTCTAGTTCCGAAGAAGAAGAGATGGACGCTCTAAAGCAATTGATGCACAAAAGGGGCACAAGAGTCTCCCAAAAGGGAGTAGGTGGGTCGCAGGTCCCTCCGTCCTTGCCCCCACCCCCTCCTCCCTCCGATCCTAAGCCTCCCGTTGCAGAGCCTAAGAAGAAAAGGAAGGGTGAGGCCGATGAGGCAGATGGGAAGAGGCAGAAGAAGCTAAAATAACAACAACCCCTACAACAAAAACCTAGCAAAGGAAAGGAACGTGCCTCTTCAATGGAAAGCGGGGAGAACAGGGACCTTGCCGAGGTGCGCTGTGCACCGGCTAACTGGTCTCCCGAGCTTAAGCTGGACGGGGCACCAATCTCTTGCCAGTCTAACATTAGGGCGTTCCAACAAGTCCATGCTCTCCACCTGGCCGATGCCTTGGAACGTCCCCTTCTTCTTCCCAAGGACATGGAAGCACTGGACAAGATGAACCAACCCCATCTGTTCCTTTCGCTAAAAAGGGACTTGGCCCTGGTAAGTATTTGAGTCTTATCCTCGCCTTATTTTTCATTACACCTTATTGTAAGAAACATTCTTATGTACTAGAGACTTGTGTTACTAATAGTGCATCCATTTTGATATTTCACCATAGGCCATCCAGGAAGTCTTTGCTGCCGAGAAGTGGGTGGAGGATTCTCAGAAGAAGGCTGGACTTGAACTGGAGCTTAGGCAGGAGACCGAGAAGTCCTTAGGCCAGGTCCTTGCGCAGAATGAGAAGCTAACCACGCAGCTAGAGGAGCTAAAAAGGGAAAAGGATGGTGCCGAGGCCAGTCTGAGGATAATGAGGACCCAGGTGGAGGGGCAACGCAAGCTTCTTCGTCAAAAGGATGAAGAGTTATCCAAAACTCAATAGGAACACTCCGACTTGAAGAAGGAGCTTGCCAGGATGAAGGACGAGGCTCGTACCTTCAAGGACTTCATAGAGGCCGCGAAGAAAGCCGCTTTTAAGGAAGGCGTAGTGGCGACAGAAAACCAGCTAACTGAGGAGTTCGTCGGGCTGTGCCGAGAGTATTGCTAGCAAGTTTGGGAGGAAGCCTTAAATGTGGCAGGGATTCCCTCAACTTCCGAGTTGAGGAAGCCCGAAAACGTTTGGCTTCCCCTAGACATCCAGGAGATAGAAGAACTTCCTCCTGTCACCCCTAGCCCTGAGACAGCACCTTCCATGCTCCCTCTTAAGATCCCAGAGCCCATTCCTACTCCTACAGAACCTACGAGTTCCAATAAAGAGAAAGAATAGGGTGAAGGTGTCGAGGAGGCTACGAGCCAAAGCGCCGAGCCTAATGTCCCTCCACCTGTGGCAATAGACAAGGGAAAACAAGCACAGTCCTTATTTGAAGTAGAGCTAAAATGCACAGAGGCTGCCAGCACTTCGGAGCAGAACCTCCCTTCAAAAGCTTAGGGTCTAGGCTAGCTAGGACTTCTCCCTTTTCTTGCTATGTAACAGATTTTTAAATTTTTTGCTTGGAATGTACATTAACAGAAATTAATGACAAACTATTTGGTTTGATTTTCATTTGCCTTCCAATTTTTTAGCATAATAATGCTCATCAGCACAAAAATGAATGAATGGAACAATTAACACCACTTGCAATATTTTAATTTGTCATGACTTTAAATAGAAACACACATACTTAGCTTATACTTTGCAAATCATGACCCACGAACAAAACATATGTGAAACAGCAATATACAATCAAAAACTTAACTTAGAATTTAACTTGGGACGTAAAGCAATCCAAGTGTTTCATTAACTCTTCAGCACTAATGTGATATGGTTTTTTGCTGATGTTCTTAAAGTAAAGGGTTCAAAGACCCGACATAACCAAACTTCCTTTCCAGAACAAGTAGGATGCCAATTTTTACAAGGCATGTGGTCTGAGGACCATACATGTCCAAATTTTTATCTAATACTTAGAAATTGAAACTTGAGATGTTAATTTCCTCAAAGTAGAAGGTCTGTGGGCCCGACATAACTAAGGTTCTGTTTAACACATGATAAGATATCAATTTCCACAAGGTATATGGTCCGAGGACCATCTATGACCAAGTTTCTATTTGATACTTAGAAATTGCAACTTGAGATGTTAATTTCCCCAAAGTAGAAGGTCTGTGGACCCGATATAACTAAGGTTATGTTTAACACATGATAAGATATCAATTTCCACAAGGTATGTGGTCCGAGGACCATCTATGACCAAGTTTCTGTTTGATACTTAGAAATTGTAACTTGAAATGTTAATTTCCCCAAAGTAAAAGGTCTGTGGACCCGACATAACTAAGGTTCTGTTTAACACATGATAAGATATCAATGTCCACAAGCTATGTGGTCCGAGGACCATCTATGACCAAGTTTCTGTTTGATACTTAGAAATTGTAACTTGAGATGTTAATTTCACCAAAGTAGAAGGTCTGTGGACCCGACATAACTAAGGTTCTGTTTAACACATGATAAGATATCAATTTTCACAAGGTATGTGGTCCGAGGACCATCTATGACCAAGTTTCTGTTTGATACTTAGAAATTGTAACTTGAAATGTTAATTTCCCCAAAGTAGAAGGTCTGTGGACCCGACATAACTAAGGTTCTGTTTAACACATGATAAGATATCAATTTTCACAAGGTATGTGGTCCGAGGACCATGCATGACCAAGTTTCTGTTTGATACTTAGGAATTGTAAGAGATAAACCCAAGTACATATTGATAATTTGAACCACAAACGATAAAAGTGCTTTTTATTAATAATAATACCTTCGTAGGTTGTTTACATTCTAGGGGCGTTGTACAATTTTTTCATCTAGATCAGCTAGTCGATATGATCCTATGCCTACTACAGAGATGATCCGATAGGGTCCTTCCCAATTTGGTCCTAGCTTTCCCCATGCTGGGTTTTTGGCAGTACCCACAACTTTTCTCAACACCAAATCCCCAGGCGCTAGTGGCCTTAGCTTCACATGGGCATCATACCTTCGTTTAAGCTTCTGCTGATAATAAGCCATTTGGACCATAGCGGCCTCTCGCCATTCCTCAACCAAATCTAGGCTTTTCTCCAAGAGACCATTGTTATTTTCTAGGCTAAAAGAACTCGTCCTTAGCGTGGGGAAACCAGATTCTAAAGGTATCACCGCATCGGCCCCATAAGTCATAGAGAATGGTGTTTCTCTAGTGGATCTGCGCGGCGTAGTCCGATACGTCCATAAAACATGTGGTAGCTCTTCTACCCATCTACCTTTCACGTCATCCAGCCTCTTCTTGAGTCCATTGACTATGACTTTGTTAGCGGCCTCGACCTATCCATTTCCCTGAGGATAAGCTGGGGTGGAGTATCTGTTTGTGATGCCCATGTCACTACAATACTTCCTGAAAGCTCTACTATCAAATTGAACGCCATTATCTGAAATAAGTATGTGGGGTACCCCAAATCTAGTGATAATATTCTTCCAGATAAACTTCTTGGAGTCGATATCCCTAATATTTGCTAAGGGCTCAGCTTCGACCCACTTAGTGAAGTAGTCGGTTCCCACGAGTAGCCACCTTTTGTTTCCCACAGCCCTCGGAAAAGGCCCTACTATATCCAATCCCTATTGAGTGAAAGGCCAAGGACTGGACAAAGGATTAAGGACTCCCCCAGGCTGATGAATGTTGGGAGCGAACCTTTGGCATTAGTCACACTTTCTCGCGTAGTCTTGAGCTTCCCTCTGCATATTAGGCCACCAATATCCCTGAGTTAAAGCCCTATTGGCTAAGGACCTTCCCCCAGTATGGCTTCCGCAAATTCCCTCATGCAATTTTTCCAAAAGTGCCTCCGTTGACTCAAGGTGTACACATAACAAGTATGGTCCAGAGAAGGAGCGTTTATACAATTTCTGATCCTCGGATAGCCAGAAACGGGGCGCTTTTCGATGAATCTTATCTACTTCAGACTTGTCCTCGGGAAGAATATCGCTTTTTAGAAAAGATATCACAGGGTCGATCCAACTAGGTCCGGGCCTTATCAGATGGATACGGACGGCACTTGCAGTGGTCAGAGTTGGTTCTAGCAAGTCTTCAACAAGGATAATCCTAGGCAAACATTGAGCCGAGAATGTCGCCAAAGTGGCCAACGAGTCTTCATGTGTGTTTCCACTTCTAGAAACGTGAGAAAGGATAAAAGAATCAAACTCGGATTGTAAACACCTGACCTAGGTCAAGTACTCTTGCATTCTTGGATTCCTAGCTTCCATGGTCCCCGTCACTTGGCCTATAACGAACTGAGAATCCGAAAACATATGAACTTCCTTTCCCCCCATTCTACGTACCATATTCATACCAACTAAGACCGCTACGTACTCGGCCTCGTTATTAGTGGCCGAGAATGCCAATCTCAATGATTTTTCAAAGACAATTCCCTCAGGGGACACCAAAACAAGTCCAACCCCAGACCCCCTTTAGTTAGCTGCCCCATCAACATACACTTTCCAAATCGGTGGTCCTTTGCTCGTGATCATGCCAACTGACTTTTCATCCATGTGTGATTCCTTCGCAGTTTCTTCTAATGATGGTTCGACGAACTCTGCCACCAGATCCGTGAGAACTTGGCCCTTCACCGAGGTGCGTGCCATGTATTTGATATCAAAAGCTCCCAGAATAGTCACCCACTTGGCTACCCTCCCCGAATAGTCAGCACTTCGCAATACTGACTTGAGAGGCAGTTGGGTCAAAACCACCACAGTGTGGGACTGGAAATAGTGAGGAAGCTTCCGCGTGGCATGGACTACAGCCAGAATTGCCTTCTCTAAAGGCAAATAACGCATTTCAGCTTCATTCAAGGATTTGCTGACATAATAGACCGGTCTCTGTACCCCGCCGTCGTCCCTTATAAGGACCAGGCTGACTGCATGGATGGCCACAACTAGGTATGCAAACAGGATTTCATCAACCTCCGCCCGAGACATAATGGGTGGCCGGGAAAGATATTCCTTAAGTTGCTCGAAAGCTAAAGCACACTCCTCGGTCCATTGGAATCCTTTCCATTTATTCAACAGTTGGAAAAAAGGTCTGCACCTGTCAACTGAGCGAGAGATAAACCTGCAGAGAGCGGCGGTCATCCTGGTCAACTTCTGAACTTCCTTAGGATTCTAAGGTGGTTGTAAGCCTTGGATGGCTCTAACCTGCGCTGGGTTCACCTCTATCCCTCTATGAGTCACCATGTAGCCCAGAAGCTTTCTGGAACCCACCCCAAAAGAACACTTTGAGGCATTAAGGCGCAGCTTGTACTTCCTAAGTATTTGAAAGGTGTTGTCGAGATCTTTTACATGCATAGGCACTGCCTTACTCTTTACTACCATATCATCCACATATACCTCCACGGTCTTTCCAAGTTGCGATTAAAACATTCTGGTCATCATCCTTTGGTAAGTAGCCCCTGGCGTTTTTCAACCCGAACGGCATTACTTTATAGTGATAGTTCCCTGTTGGAGTAATGAAAGCAGTCTTCTCCTGATCACCTGCCGCCAATGGAATTTGGTGATAACCCTAGAAGGCATCTAAAAAGGTCATCCGAGGATGCCCAACCGTAGCATCCACAAGCTGATCGATGCGTGGCATTAGGAACGAGTCCTTTAGGCAAGCTTTGCTTAGGTCTGTAAAGTCCACGCATACTCTCCACCTCCCATTCTTCTTTTTCACCATGACTGTGTGCGCCAACCATTCTGGGTAGAAAACTTCTTTAATAGCACCAGCCCTTTTAAGCTTAAGCACCTCTTCTTTGACAGCCTCGGAATGCTCTCTAGAGGATCGCCGAAGTGGTTGCCTCCTAGGAACAACAACAGGGTTGAAGTTCAAATGATGACAAATGAAGCTTGGGTCAACCCCTAGAGCCTCATAAGGATCCCAAGCGAAGACATCTATATTGTCTTTCAAAAACTTGACTAGTTCCATTTTCTCCTAGTGTGGTAACCGTATCCCCACTTGAAAGAACCTCTCGAGATCATTGGCTATTAGAAACCTCTCCAAATCTTCACACATGGCTTCCTTTGCTGTCACCGCATCGGGCACATCCAGAGTTGTTAATTGCTATAAGTCCTTCACAACCGAGGCCGAGGACTCTGATTTGGCTTGATGCAATACTGCAGCCGATATGCATTGCCTTGCCACTGCTTGGCTGCCAAGAATTTCTTCGATAAGTCCCCCCAAAGGGAATTTTACTTTAACATGCAAAGTTGAGGAGACAGCACCCAAAGCGTGCAACCAAGGCCTGGCAAGGATGGCCGTGTATTGGGAATATGCGTCAACCACAATAAAATCCACCTCGGCTGTTTCTGAGCCAGACTGTACAGGCAATCGAATCTATCCCTTTGGTATGACAGCCTTCCCTTCGAAGCTTATCAGTGGGGAGGCATAAGGAGTGAGATCCTCCAGTTTTAACCTTAGCCCCTTGAATAAGTCCGGATACATAATATCCCCGCCGCTGCCTTGATCGATCATCACCCTTTTGACGTTGTAATCCCCTATCTTCAAAGTGACCACTAGGGCGTTATCATGGGGTTGGATGGTCCCAACCTTATCCTCCTCCCAGAACCCCAAGACAGGCACAGTCCCTCTAATTCTCTTCAGCTTTGAGCCCGACTCCTCGGCTTGGGAGTGTGATACCGCCATCACCCTAGTAGGACATGAATCGGTCCTACCAGGTGCAGCGAAGATGACATTAATCGTTCCCAAGGGCGGCCGAGATGAGTTATTCTTCTGATTATTTGAACCTGACTGACTACCTTGCCCGTGAGGTTAGTACAGGTGCTGCTTCAACTTTCCCTCGCTAACAAGCTGTTCTAGATGGTTCCAGAGGGTCCGACAATTCTCGGTAGTATGACCCACATCCTGATGGTACTGGCAAAAAAGATTCTGATTCCGCTTCGTAGGGTCCCCTGCCATCTTACTGGGCCATTTGAAGTAGGGTTCCTTACAGACTTTCTCCAGTAGTTGGTGCACTAGTTCTCGAAATACAGTATTAACTGCTTGAGGAGTGGCTGAGCCAGACTGCCTAGAGTAATCTCTCCTCGGCTTGTTGTTGTGGTACCTGTCCGACCTAAAATCCCTTCTCTCCTGCGGGATAACCTTCGCCTTACCCTTACCCTGCTGTTGATCTTTCTCAACCCTTTTGTACTCGTCAATACGGTCCATGAGGCAACATACACTCTGTACGGGCTTTTTGGTCAAGGATTTCCTCAAATCATGATCAGTGGGAAGGCCCACTTTAAAAGTATTAATCGCCACCTCGTCAAAATCTCCATTTATCTCGTTGAATATCTCCCAATACCTGTCGGAGTATGCTTTCAACGTCTCACCCTCCCTCATGGCCATAGATAATAGCGAGTCCAACGGTCGAGGAACTTTGTTGCATGTAATGAACCGAGACACGAATGCCCTAGTAAGTTCCCTGAACGAACCGACAGACCCCGACTTTAGTCCATTGAACCATCTCATAGCAATAGGTCCCAAGCTAGAAGGAAAGACTTTGCACATCAAGGTTTCATTGTGAGAATGCACCGCCATCCTCTGATTAAAGTAGCTCACATGTTCCACCGGGTCTGTCCGGCCATTATAAATGGTGAAGGTGGGCTGGGTGAACCGTCTAGGGAGCCCTCCATTCTCAATCCTGCATGAGAAGGGCGGTTTGGAGAGTTAGTGTAACGCTCAGCTCATAGCATCGTTCCCCAAGCCCCTAGAGGGAAGCTTCCTATGCTTACAGCCTGATAGGTCATCCCCTTCGCAAGAGAAGGTTTCGCTAGGGGGAGTCCTGGACCTTGAACTGTAACTGCTTCCCCGAAATTCCCCTGAAGAAGGATTGGACAGTGGTGAAGCCCGCCTTCGTCTGACACGGCGTAGCTTTTTCTTGAGGTGGTCAATCTCCCTCTGCATGGCCCTGGCATCATCCTCATGGGTGGCACTGCCTCCACCACGCGTATGACTCGCTCTAGGATATATGGTATGAACACTTCCCTCTCGATCCCTCCGGCGCTCAAGACGCTCAAAAAGATCTTCGGGCTGTGATCCCTGAGATTCTGCATGGTGTGAACCTAAACCTGCCATGATGTTCCAATTCCTTCAACTCTAGATTTCCCCACAGACGGCGCCAATTGTAAGTGCATAATTGTACCCGGACCCAAAAACAAGTGTTGGACTCAGGCCCAATGAGCCTTATACAATAAAATTTGTAGAGTATGGATTTGAAATCTAGGTTCGGGATGTTGGAAGTTTGATTAACAGGCTAGAGTGCCACTATCTGTGCAAATGATAAACGAATATGACAAAGAGACCTCCCCGGGCGTAAGTCGAGGACGAGTTGTATAAATATTCTCTTTCTATGCCAAATTTTACAATCCTTAGTTCTTATATTTCTCAGCAGAAGGTGCAGATCCCCCTCTCTTTCCTCTCTCTTCTCCTTATATACTTCTTCTTCTTCACTGGTTTATCCACGTGTCGTACAGATCTTTCCCTTGGATACTTGTCCCATCCACCGCCTTCTTGAAGTCTTCAAACAATAGCAGGGAGGCTAAATTCTACTGTTCATAGGTCACTTCCCCATTAATGCAGTCAGGGAGGTAGATGCAGGGTCTTTAATGTGAAGGTAGCAGCCTTTTCCTTAGATATTTCTCTCACATCCTTGCTTCTAAAAGGTGCTTAGATCACCCTCTTACCCATCAGTTTTTTCAAAATTCTGCCTTTAACCCGTTTAGCAAGTCCCAGGGTCATTGCTGGGCCTGTCCGAGGAGACATTCCTCCTCGGACAACTCCTCGGACCTTTATAGTGCAGACTGACTTGTGAGCCTAGAGGCCCTAATAAAAACAAACTTGTACTAGCCAATCAGGCTCAAAGCCCAAATGTTTATTCAAGAGTTTTTATCCCCCACAAATACCACTTAGTGCTCTTGTTAGCATGTGATTATTTATTTATTTAGAATCCAAATAGGCCTCATATGTAACTTTCAAAAGGTTTACTATTTTTACTATTTAAAGAGACTCACTCAAGATAAATGTTGCAATACTTTTTGTTAGGACATATGTGGAACTTGTTAGAACAAGTCATGTAGAATTGGCTAATCCTTTGACAAAACGCATTTTACTTGTAATTGAATAGAGTTAGAATAGTTTAAGTCTTCAAACAACATATTGTTCAAGTCAAGAGTTAAAGCCATGCAAATCTGTTCAAGAAATAAGTGAAGAAGTGTTGTATTTTAAAGCTCAACAGATATCTTGATAGACTGCATTTATTGAGGTTTAAAAGGGAATTTTAGCTTGATGCTTGACAACAGCTCGACAGATAACCTATCTATCGAGAATTACGGAATTCAGATTTCCATATCTGTTTTTTATGCATATCCAAGCTATTTGTATAGGGTTTCTTTCCTCACAACCATAGACATATATAAGAATTATTTTAAGAGCCGTCAAAGGTAATGCAACTTGATGCAAAGTGATTATTTACTCAAATTGTGACTGGAGACAATTTGCCCAAGTTCATCTTTCTCTTGAAGAAGCTGCTGCGTTTGTACGCCGTAGGGTTTTGTAACCAAGGAGCTTCTTGATCTTCATCGTGTGGATGAACTGAAAAAACTTTGCAACTAACATTTTTCTCAAGTTGGAGTGTTAGTTACGTACTTGGATCCATGCATCGATTGGTTAGTCACGTACTAGGAGCCGTGCATTGAAAGGAGAGACTGTCACTACATTACAAGTCCAATTGTGTATTAGGGTAATGGTTCAACTGTAGGTTAGTATAAGGTACTAGGATTCCTTTACTTATAACCGCTTGTTTTGATAATAGTGGATTCTCAGGAGTGATGACCTTAAATTCACCCGGTGGGGTTTTGCCTTGGTGGTTTTCCCTATTCACAAACAAATCACCCGTGTCAAATTTAATTTTCGCTACATTTAGTTATTTGATGATTTGTTTGTGCTACCACGCGTATTGCATGTTAAATTGACTTAATTAATTCACTTGGCTAATAAATTGGTTAATTTACCTAAGGGGTCAATACATTCTTGGTCTATTAAGTGGTATCAGAGCAGACACACTCTGATTGGGGTTAATCTTTGCTATGTGATCCATTGACCTCTATTTGTCATGGATAGAGGACAATCATTAATTATCCCTCATTTATTTGATGGCACTAACTATGCATACTGAAAAATATGCATGAGAGCTTTCTTGCAATTTTTAGATAAGAAAGTGTGGAAAGCTGTGGAGATAGGCTCAACCAAGCCAAAGGAAGGGTCGGCTGATTGGGATGATACTAAGATCAAAGCGGCAAACTTCAACAGCAGAGCATTGAATGCCTTATTCAATGCGGTCACAAATGAGGAGTTCAAGAAGATATTTTCCACTGAAATTTTTAAGAAAACATGGACCATCATCTAGACGACCTATAAAGGAACTAAGGCTGTCAAGAATTCAAAATTTCAAAGGCTTACCACAAGCTTTGAAGAGATTAAGATGGATGAAGATGAACCATTTGATAAGTTCTATGCCAAGCTGAAGGATATAGTGAACTCTGCATTTAATTTTGGGGAAACCATTCTAGAACCCAAGATTGTTAGAAATGTGCTCAGATCTCTTCCAGAGAGATTCCATGCCAAGATCATAGCCATTGAGGAACCAAAGGACATTGACCAAATTCCTCTGACAGAGTTAGTTGGCAACTTGCAAACCTATGATTGGGTTAGTCTAGGATTAGGAAACCGAGCATGGCACTGAAGGCCAAAAGCAGTGACATCGATGAGTTTTCTGATGATGAAGATTCTAAGATGAAATCCTATATCACGAGGCAATTCAAAAAGTTTATGAAGAATGCCAATGTGAAAGGATTTGACAAGGACCGAAAGCAATCCAATTCTTCATAGTTCAAGAGCCAAGATAAAGGCAGGAAGAATGCTAGGGATGGTGGTCAGTACACCGTTCCCTCCGGACCAAAGTGTTTCGGGTGTCAAGATTTTGGACACATGAAACAAGAATGTCCAACTTATCTCAAGACCATTGGGAAAAGCAAAGTCTTTGCTACTACCTTGAGTGACACTGAGCCAGAGGATGATTCAAATAATGATGACGAGGAAATCTTGAATGCCTTCACTGCCACAGTAAATCCTACTGAGGGGATTGTTGAAAAGGTAGATGAAGAAGAGGACTAAGTGGAGTCTAAGTTTGAGAAATGGATATACAGGATGACATCCAAACAGACTATGCAAAGTTGTACAAGGTCTCTGAAAAGCATGAGAAACTGTATAGATTGGCCACTAATAAGCTGAGTGATATGGAACTTGATCGAGAAGAGCTCTCCACAAAGGTTGATGAAGCTAATCAGACCATTGGAGCATTGTGATTTGAGAACAATTTCTTGGCTGAAAAGACCAATAAGTTTGAAGTGGAGCTGTTTCAAGTTAGAGCTCAATTGGAGAGGACTTCTAGTGCAAAGCTTGATAAGGTGCTTAGCTTTCAAAAATCTGCTTCTGATAGAACCGGTTTAGGGTATGATTTCTCTTCTCCTAATATTGCTTCTTCTAGTACTACTATGTTTGTTTCACCTGCTAATAATGTTGATTCTGAGAACAATGATGTTAAAACTATTTTAGCTAGTGAGAACGTAAACAAAGGTAAATCTATCTTAGGAGCACCCTCCTAAGCTTAAAAAGAAAGAGACTAAAAACCCTGGGACTAAGAAGGGTAATAACCAAAAGTCTAAACAAAAGAAGCGGCATCTCTGTCATCATTGTGGAGCTACGGACATACTTGACCTAATTGCTACAAGTGGTTAGCCATTCAACAAAGCAATAGTATGATCTCATCTGGAACCAGAATCAATTTCCATCCTCTCTTTCTCCTTTTAGAGATCTTCTCAAGGCCCTTATGTTCCTTTCGAACTTAAATGGTTTCAAGTCTTCCCCTCACTGCTGGATCAAGGGTTCACCAAATGGAAAGGATCTTCCAAGGTGTGGAAGGAAAAAGGCTCAAAGTGATTTAGTCACTTTTTTTCTCTCCCTCTCTTTTCGTTTATGCACTACTTGAATGTTTTGCTTTCTTGTTTTTGAGTCAGTCTAGTTTTATGCTATGCTTTGTTTTAACATGTTTTTGTTTGGTTGTTTTCAGTTTTTGCTTTATTTTATTTTTCATAAAAAAAAATACAAAAACAATGTTTGTTTTGTGTTCATTGGTACTTGTGTACCTTAGATGGCCATTGGAACAAAGTTTTCTAAACTTTGTATCTTTGTAGCTTACATGAGCATTTTATTGCACAACTAAGCAATTGAGCTTTGTGGCTCGTGTTTGTAATGAGTATGATTAAGTAATCTCTTATACTTAACACTCATATCACTCTTTTTGACGGAAAGGACTAGAAAATCCTAAGAGAAATGCATAAATAACCATCTCACCACTAAAGATTGTTAAACATGTAATAACATCTGTATGCTTCAGCATAGCAAAATTGTGATGTTGTTGGCTTAACATAATTGGGTATTTCTTCTCTCTCTGTATATATGCCCATGCATGATATGCTCAAATGAAAAAATATGCAAAGAAAATCAAAATCAAAATAATCAAAATGCTTTTAAATATGATTGCAAGCGTGTTTCTAGAAGACGTAGGAGTTATAGGATGTACCTCGAAGGTGATAGTCCTCATCAAGCAGTTATGATTGTGTGTTAGTTAAATTTATTTTCTCATATCTCAAATCATCATAACATGAGACACTTATGTAATCTTGTGATGTTTTCACACACAACACGCAAAATTCTTTGCTACTTTTGATGCAGGTACAATGTGATTTGGTCATCACAAGGAATACATGTGTTAATGTATGCTCACTAAACTATCTTGACGTGTTTTTGAAATATAAAATTAGTTAGACTTGTTTAGTGTGTATTTGTTTATTTGGATCTTAAATGCTTTACATTTTTCTTGTTAAAAGGTATTTTTGAAAGTTTAAAATGTTGATTGGATCTATGTTGAGTAGCTTGCTTGATTGCATTCAATTCTGTGTTTTTCTCCTCTTTGAAAAATCTATTTTTATCAAGCTCGACAGCTTCTCGACAGATCTCAACAGATTTGGACTTCTTTTCTCGACAGATTCTATCGCTTTTTTAATCCATCAAGCTTTTTAGAATTTGTCTCGATAGCTTCTCGATAGATACCCATTGAGAAATTTTTTGTTTGGCCGATAGATTATCAACAACTGTTCGATCCATTGAGGTACTTTTGCCATCGACAAATTCCCAATAGCACCTCGACAGATTTATCTGTCGAGACTTAATGCTCGACAGAATCTTGATAGATCCTCGATCCATCGAGACACATTTTCTTTAAATAGATCCAGTGCAAAATCTGATCTCATTTCTCTAGTTCTCTCTCAACAAAAACTGTCTTTTCACCTCCTAAACTCTCTCTTTTCACTCTAAACCTCAAACCCTCTTGGATTTCGGCCTAATCCTTGCTTTTTCCCTCTAGTAAGCTTCCTTAATCCTTCATTCTTCATGCATTTCATGCATTTAGACCTAGGTTTTGGATTTTTGTGTATTTTTTTTTGGGTTTTTGAAAATTGATGAGTTTTTCATAAAATTTTTGGGTTGGGCTTTTCTTATATGATGTTGTATGCTCATGCATTGCACTACATTTTCATTTTCACAATATTTCATGCATTATAGATGTGTGTTTCTATGTTCGAATCTTGTGTGCTAGTAGGATTAGATTGAGCTGAGCCCATGATGCATTTTTGTTACACGTCACAAGCTCATGCATTGTTCATGCATGTGTATTTTTTCATTTCCTTTTTCTGGTACTCTATGTTGATGGTGTTTTTCTGTCTGTCTCCCTCTCTCTCTCGGGTAGTCTACGCATGGCACCCAAGTGCAAAAATATTCTGTCTCAGAACCCTCTTCGTTCCAAGGTATCATCTTCTGATCCTACACCTCCACATGTCACGTTTCGTGATGAGAAGGCCCGTAAGGTCTCGGAGAACTTCTCCAAACATGGCATTCATTCGGAACGCCACGTTATCCTATTGGACTTCTCCAATACTACTCTATCGACTATCATTCACAAGCGGGGTTAGGAATCTCTTTGTGAGATACCCATGAGTTGTCCTTCCATTATCATACAGGAGTTCTACTCCAATATGCACGGTTTTTATTCTTCTGTACCTCAGTTTGTTACTTATGTTCAAGGTACTCGTATAGTAGTTACTCCAGAGCTTATCTCCGAAGTGCTACATGTTTCGAGGGACTCGCATCCTAATTACCCTAGATGTCCATGTTTGAGGACTGTGTCCAAAGACAAATTGTTGTCTCTCTTTTGTGAGACACCTTCTTTATGGGGTGAGCTTCAAAACACCTCATGCTCTAGCATTGTAAAAGGTACGAGGTTCCTAAATATGGTGATGACATTTTTTCTCAATCCCTTGTCTCACTATACTTCGATTACTGAGCCTCATGCTCGCTTTTTGTTGTCCTTCATTGAGGACCTTACTATTGACTTTCCCTCTCATTTCATTCGCTCCCTTATAGATGTCTATAAGAATACGATGACCCGTGATAAGCTTATCTTTCCTTCTGCTATCATGAGGATCATTTGCCACTCCTCTGTCTCCTATCCCAAGTTTGTTCACTTCTCCTTCATAGGTGCCTTAAGCATGGCGTCCGTTAGACAAAGTGGGGCCCAGCTTCGACTGAAGCGGCCATGAACCGAGACAGCAACTCCTCCAGCCTTTTCCATTCCATCCACCTCCTTCTTCCATTGGTGGTGTGACGTTTGAAGTGATCATGGCGCAACTTCAATGCATGCATGCTCGCCTTGACACTCTCACTAATGAGATGAGTCAGGTGTGTTAGGATTAGTGCCCTTAAATCCTATTGTATGATGTTATGTATGATATTATGCATGACATTATGTATGACATGATGTATGACTTAATATTGTGATTGATAAAGTTATTTTATTATTATCTAAAATAATGGTAACATGAATATGAGACATTATCATATAGTCCATGAGATGCATTGTATGTGATTTATGTGAAAAGTCACAGAAGATGTAGATCACAAGTTCTTTGTAAACTCAGAATTTATAGTTCGTAGTCGGTGATGAAATTGGGCATTTCATCTGTGAAGACTATAACGTGTCAACTAAGATGATTTGTCTTGATCATGGAAGTAGAGACTTCTAGTTGATATGTTGATATGTTTTAAGAGTTAAAACATATTGTATAGGACCGTTGTGAGATTTATTATTCTCCTAATGATTGTCAAATGAATAATAAATCTCACGACTTCTATTTGCATGAACTCTTAATCCTGAGAGAATAATGGACCTGATCATGAAGTGTAGGTTGCTTTGATATATCAAGAGTGAGATTTGAAGTGACGGTCAAAACCTCAGTATGTTGGGCAGCCACATTTAGTGTTGATGGAACATATATTCTCAAGATGGAATTCATAGTCTCTTGATGGAGATATAAAATATTCCCTTGAGATAAGTTTAATGGGTTCAGTTATTCAGAGAGTTAGGCCTAACCACTTAAGTAAGAAATTACTAAAGTATATATTTATGAAATTGGATTTCATAAATATATAATGAATAACTTTAAAGGATTAAACCGGGTACTCAAGGATAAGATGTAATTTACAAAGTGGCAGTCTACATTTATGACTTTGTGTTACTACAAATATTTTATGAAGAGGTTACGTGTATAATAAAGTCTTGGGATATAATTTATTAATAAGGGCTAGAGTGCAATTATATTTATATAGTGGTATTAAATATAATTAATGGTAACTTTGGACTTGTCAAGAGTTGACGGAAAAGCCCAAGGCCCATTGGAGCTAGTGTCTTATTGGTCCCTTTTGGTCCCACTCCAAGCCACACACTAAATCCCAATTGGAAAGGCCCAATAGGCCAGCCCAATTAGATAATCAGTTAGTTATAAAGGGAGAAACATACAGAATTTTTATTTAGTGAAAAAAGAAAATAAGAAACGGTGTGTGAGAGAGTGTGAGACACACTTTCATTCTCCCTTGAAAACTAATTGAGAGACCACACATCTTGGGCGTAAAGTGGAATTGGAGTAAAGATTAAAAGTGTTCCCAAGTGCTTCTAATCTTTGTTTTGAATTTCTCCACACCAAGGTATGCCATCTTGTTCTTAAATTCTGAAATTTACATAGTGCACGTTATCAATCATGAATGAAATAGATCCTTGTTTGTTGCTTCCGCTATGTGTTTTGTATGAGATACAAAACCAGAATTTTTCCTTCAAGGTGACCACCCATGTGGGTCGCATTGCATGATGTTAGGCTTGCCTTGGTGGCTTCGTTGCTTCTTTCTCTCCATCTCCACAGGCTGCAGAGGACGAAGATGATGATGATGGCTCCGGTGATGATGAGGATGAGGATGAGGATGGTAACTCTTCTGGTGATGAGGAGATGACTGCTTCTTAGTGACATGCCCTTTGTCATTCGTGACAAAAAGGGGGAGTAGTTTTGGGTATGAGAGTAGTCATGTACTTAAGGGGAGAGTTAGCATAGGACCTTTTTGTTAGGGGGAGTGTTTTTTTTTCGAGGGATGTAGTGAGCACTTATGTATCTTTTCTTTTCTTTCTCTTTTAGATACATTATCTTTTTGTACATTGGTCTTGTGACCACTTAGTGATAGCAAATATTGTATTTATCTTTGATATATATATTTGATGATGTTGTTATCACTTTCACTTATCTCTCCATGTGTTGTTTCTTTTCTCTCTCTATACACATGTTTCTTATGTATGCAATCTTTTATTTTTGTTTCACACACGATGCCTTGATGAGTTTTTTTTTTTTTTTTTTTTTTTTTTTACAGTGTTTCAGAAATACAAGTTGTCAAAATCTATCATGCCATGAACTCTCTTCTTGCAAAGTTTTTCAAGAGTTTGTATTAGGATTAGATTTTATTGTAATTAGCAAGTGAGTATGAGTTGAGTGATTTATGACTTCTCTCATATTTCATTTGTTTGTTGTGGTTTTGTCACAGATTTTCAAAGGGGGAGATTGTTAGGACATATGTGGAACTTGTTAGAACATATGTCATGTAGAATTGGCTAATCCTTTGACAAAACACACTTTACTTGTAATCGGGTAGATCTAGGATAGTTTAAGTCTTCAAGCAACATATTGTTCAAGTCAAGAGTTAAAACCATGCAAATTCGTTCAAGAAACAAGTGAAGAAGTGTTGTATTTTAAAGCTTGAAAAATTGCATTTATCGAGGTTTAAAAGGGAATTTTAGCCCGATGCTCGACAGATAACCTATCTATCGAGAATTACAGAATTCAGATTTCCAGATCTATTTTTTACGCATACCCAAGCTATTTGTGTAAGGTTTCTTTTCTTACAACCCTATACATATATAAGGATTATTATAAGGGCCGTCAAAGGTGATGCAACTTGATGTAAAGTGATTATTTACTCAAATTGTGACCGAAGACAAATTATCCTAGTTCATCTTTCTCTTGAAAAAGCTGTTGCGTTTGTAGCCGTAGGGTTTTGTAACTAAGGAGTTTCTTAATCTTCATCATGTGGATGCACTGAAGAACTTTGCAGCCAACATCTTTCTCAAGTTGGTGTGTTAGTCACGTACTTGGATCCGTGCTTGGATTGGTTAGTCATGTATTGGGAGTCATGCATTGAAAACAGAGACTGTCACTACATTACAAGTCCAATTGTGTATTAGGATAAGGGTTCAACTGTAGGTTGGTATAAGGTACTAGGATTTCTTTACTTGTAACCGTTTGTTTTGATAATAGTGGATTCTTGGGAATGGTGACCTTAAATTCACCCGGTGGGGTTTTCCCTTGGTGGTTTTCCCCATTTGTAAACAAATCACCCGTGTCAAATTTAATTTCCGCTGCATTTAGTTATTTGGTGATTTGTTTGTGCTACCACGCGTACTGCATGTTAAATTGACTTAATTAATTCACTTGGCTAATTAATTGGTTAATTTACTTAAGGGGTCAATACATTCTTGGCCTATCACTTTTGAACTACAGAGTGTTAGTGATTTCAACCTTAGGTTAGTTTTCTATTGACTAAGCCCGCATGTGAGTGGGTGAGTTCATATAAAGTGTCTTGGGCAATTCAATTAATAATATTTATGTTTCTAGATCGAGAATCATATATTAGTGTTGTCACTTATTTTAATTAAAAGAAAATTAAGAAAAACACCACATGCAATAAATGCATAATTCATTTTATTGATTAAAACGTTAATTTACATCCAATCGAATATAAAAAAGAAATTACGGGGCATTGATCTTAAAACAATCTAAGAAAGTATATGAATTTTATCTTTTTAACTAACTTTTATTTTTGTTTCATTGTTGAAGATGATGCACAAAAATCGTCAATGAATTGATCGTCCACACACGTGCTAATGGATGTACCTGAAGAATAAAAGAGAAAAACTAATCAAAGGACACCAGTGGGGTACCAGTCAAAGACCCTCCAAAGGTTAAATCAGTGATAGAAGAATCTCCAAGAACTCAAGAATGCAAGAGCTAGGGAGAATTCACGTACCTCAAGAAGGTTAAGGCTTGGGGTTTATATAGTGGTAGAGAGCTTACCTGAATCCCTTGATACGGGGGAATTTCTTTGTAGAGAGAAGGGTCCCAAGATATTTGGGATCACCTTTCCATATATAAGAGATCTAATTGCGTGATAGGGCATTTGGACATGATGTGCAAGTAATTTCCATGTAAGGATATGTGAGTGGGCCCCACGTAAGCCCCTTGGAAATCCTAGGGAGATGAGTCATCAGGATTGGGGATTGCCTGATCCGTCGGCCTATGGGTCGGTTATCCCTTTTGGGGTCGGTCATCTCTTTTAGGGTCGGTCATCTCTTTTCGGCAACCCCATACCAATCAGTCAAAAATTATCCTCATCAGCTACCCCCTACTTCGTGAGTCATCAAGGTGGCTGACGGGTCGCGAAGTTGTCATAAATTCTTTTCCATAGTGTCATGCATCATAAATAAGGGTAATTATGTCCTTTTGACAAGGCTAAAGACACATGTCAATTTTTTATTTCAGGAGCCAAGAGTCGCGATGCTTCATTCTCCATGCTAAACCGCCCTATAAATAGTCTGATGCCATTATTGTCCTTACCATTTGAACATTTTCTATTCCTAATCCCAGAGCTCATTCGTCGGTACTTCTCCTTCGTCAGTTTCTTACATTCGTCTATTCTAGGTATGCCTCGTCGGTTTCTCTTTTTTCTTTTTCCTCTTCCCCTATTTTGTTAGTTACATACTTAGGAGGTAAAGTAGAATCTTATCTTTCATTCGTCGCTTGTAGGTGAGAGATGTCTGGAGATAGTAAAGCGATGAGTGATCGTACCCCGTCGGTTTGAATGGGTTCAGACGACGACTTGTTTAGTCATTCCGGGTTTGGGCACACGTCAAAGGATTCGTTGGTTTCCGATAGGGAGTTAGCGTCTGATCCCCCTTCGAAGGATGCTAGTCCTTCGGGGTGACATTCAAGAGAGATTTCCCTTCCCAACGACTAGTCCATCCATGATTTTCTAGTTGATATGAGCAATGAGGTCTTTAGCAGGTTGAGGCCCCACTTCCAAACACCCAACGACGTGCCCATTAGGAAGGGTGATATAGGGGAGAAGTATTATGATGGGAGGTCGTCTGACGCAGGCTTTTACAAGACCGCTTTTATAGTGAGGCTTCATTTGCCCCTATCCTCCCTACATCGTCGGTTGGCCTCTTACGTAGGCGTATCCTTCAGTCAGATAGCCTTTAATGCTTGGAGGATCTTTATTGGGGCTGAGGTGTTATGGGGTCACCTTAGTGGAGGTTGTCGCTCCCTAACTTTAGAGTAGTTTTTCTATTACTAAAAACCCCAAGAGATCCCTTAATACAAGGGCTTTTACAACTTCGGGTGTCGTTGGGCTGCTCTAAGATTAATATCTAATATGCCTGACTCCAATCATTAGTGGAAGGCTAGGTTCTTCTTCATGCAAGGGGTCAATTAGGTGTGTCGTCCCGACGAGTGGGTAGCATAAGGTCTTTTTATGACCATTCTTAGGGACTCTTGAGCAAGTCTGGTGAGTCGTCAGGACTGTCTGGGTCATCAATTTACACTTTTTACTTGACAAACATATTCTTATTGTTTTTTTCAACCACAGTGTGCTTGAGATCCTTCTTGAGCAAGAGCCATTCTTGGAAAGGGTATTTGAGATACCCTTTAAGGAAAGATCCTGGAAGAAGCTTGTCAATTTAGACACACTTCACGCCTTTTGTGGTGGACTCGTCCCTACTGAGGAAGCCCGACGATTAGACCATATCTCGAGAGTTCGTAAGTGTTTTTGCTCGTCGATTTCACTTTGTTTTAGTTTGAACTTGTACAGTTTCTAACCTGTTCATCGATTTCTAAGATGGATTCCTTGAAGAACAAACAAGCTGCCAAGAATAGGCAAGAGGAGATCAAAAAGACCGCCACCTTAAGGGCTCAAGGTGGGGGATCGTCGGCCTTGCCCCATCATGCCTCCAAAAAAAGGAAGCATGCCTCCGATGCTCAGTCGTCGGGCAAAGGTGCCAATGGCTCATCTACTTATCTGGAGACACGCAAGGTTGTTGCCAACGCTCCCCACAATTGGATTGAGAAAGGTCTTATGACTTCCCAAAGCCCTGTCACCCCTCATTCTCTTCCTTTGTTGGTGAAGGACAAGGAGTATGCAGTGGACACTACATGTTCCATCGTCCGGGATGCTGACCTGGACGAATGCTCGAAGCACGAGACCGACCCTTTGGGGGACTCTGGTCTCTATGACATGATGATGGTGTGTTGCATTTCCACCCCCTTCGTCCCATTCTCTTGCTCTAGTCGTCCCTATTTGACTTAGACTCGTCCCTTTTCTTATCAGAATTGGGTGAGGATGTAAGCTTTGCAAATTCGTTGTGCATCTCAAGAGGCGTCAATTAAGCTCCTGAAGGATCGTCTGGGCTGAAGCAAATGCTTTAAAGAAGTTCAAAGAGTCTTCTCAGACTCTTGGTCAAGAAGTGATTGATCTGAAGGCCAAACTCAATGGGATGGCTCAGCAAACTAACGACCTGACAAAGGAGAATGCCAATCTGAAGTCTGAGGTGGTAGCACTTCATGAACATATGGATAAGGTGAAGGAAAAGGCCATCAAGGAGTACTAAGTTTCCCAACCCTATTTCAATGAAATGGGGGGTTACTATGGGGATGGGTTCGAGGACTTTCGCAAGCAAGCTATCCTCATGTTCCCATACTTGTACTTCTCCTCAAATCAGATCAAGCTTAGTGCCTTGACAACTCTTGTTGCAGAGTCCATTCCCGATGATGAAGAGATTGATGAAAAGGTTCTAGTGACTGACGGGCCCGGTAATGTGGCCAACGACCCCTCGAATCCTCAAGGGCAAACTGAAAACCCCTACAGATCCTTAACATTTTTTCTTGTACCCTTTTTCTTTCTTCTTTTTGTGAGTCTTTGATTTGTTATTTAAGAACAATGATGGTGCCCTGTTTTAGGCTTAAGTTATCTTTGCCCCTTCTTTTGGGTTGACACTTATACTTTTCAACAATTTATAAAGCTTTCTTTTACTTTATTATTAACTTCTTGCGTTTTGTACAAGTGTTGATGTTTGTTGGTTTTCCTTATATCAAATCAGTGTTTATTTAATCGTGGGTTTGGAGGGTTTATCTCAGTGTTGGGCACTGAAGGCTACAACCCGTCGATTATTTCACCCCAACCCTCCTTTCTTTGACTCGTTGGTTTACCTTTTGGGTAGGGTCTTGATTTTTGATAAGGACTAGGTGCATAAGGGCATCCTTGATTGTTTATTGACTTCTTAGGTAGGACTTAGGACTTGATCAGGTGCACGAAGACAACCTTGTTCATATGTCCACCCCTTAGTTAGGACTTAAGAGTTGATTAGGTGCACGAGGGCATCCTTGATTATCTGTCCATCACTTAGGCAAGACTTAGGATTTGATCAAGTGCACGAGGGCATCCTTGATCGTCTGTCCTTGGGTAGGACTTAGGAGTTGATTAGGTGCACGAGGGCATCCTCAATCATCTGTCTACCCCTTAGGTAGGACTTAAGGGTTGATCAGGTGCACGACGGCATCCTTGATCGTCTGTACATCCTTTAGGTAGGACTTAGGATTTGATTAGTGGACAAGGGCATCCTTGATCATCTGTTCACCCCTTACGTAGGACTTAGGAGTTGATCAAGTGTCCACCCCTTAGGTAGGACTTAGGAGTTGTTCAGGTGCACGAGGGCATCCTTGATCATCTGTTCACCCCTTACGTAGGACTTAGGAGTTGATCAAGTGTCCACCCCTTAGGTAGGACTTAGGAGTTGATCAGGTGCACGAGGGCAACCTTGATCATCTGTCCACCCCTTAGGTAGGAATTAGAATTTGATTAGGTGCACGAGGGCATCCTTGATCTTGTCCACCCCTTAGGTAGGACTTAGGATTTGATCAGGTGCACAAGGGCATCCTTGATCGTCTATCCTTGGGTCGGACTTAAGATTTGATTAGGTGCACAAGGACATCCTTGATCATCTATCCACCCCTTAGGGAGGACTTAGAATTTGATCATGTGCACGAGGGCATTCTTGATCATCTATCCACCCTTTAGGTAGGACTTAGGAGTTGATCAGGCGCACGAGGGCATTCTTGATCATTTGTCGACCCCTTAGGTAGGACTTAGGAGTTGATCAGGCGCACGAAGGCATTCTTAATCATCTGTCAACCCCTTAGGTAGGACTTAAGAGTTAATCAGGTGCACAAGGGAATCCTTGATCATCTGTCCACCCCTTAGATAGGACTTAGGAGTTGATCAGGTGCACGAGGGCATCCTTGATCATTTGTCCATCCCTTAGGTAGGACTTAGGATTTGGTTAGAAGCATGAGGTCATCCTTGCTCTTTTTTCCTTGGGTAGGACTTAGGATTTTATCAAGTGCATGAGGTCATCCTTGATCATCTGTCCACCCCTTAGGTAGGACTTAGGAGTTGATCAGGTGCACGAGGGCATCCTTGATCATTTTTCCATCCCTTAGGTAGGACTTAGGATTTGGTTAAGAGTATGAGGTCATCCTTGCACTTCTGTCCTTGGGTAGGACTTAGGATTTGATCAAGTGCATGAGGTCATCCTTGATCATCTGTCCACCCTTTAGGTAGGACTTAGGAGTTGATCAGGTGCATGAGGGCATCCTTGATCTTCTGTCCATCCCTTAGGTAGGACTTAGGATTTGATCAGGTGCACGAAAGCATCCTTGATCATCTATCCACCCTTTAGACAGGACTTAGGATTTGATTTGGTGCACGAGGGCATCCTTGATCATCTGTCCACACCTTAGGTAGGACTTAGGAGTTGATCAGGTGCACAAAGGCATCCTTGATCGTCTATTTGCCCTTGAAATAGGACTTCACTTTTTATAAGCCTTTCCTCATTATAGATAACAATAACTCCTTTAGAAAATAAACCAAATGAAAATGTTGATAACTTGCTGTTTGATCAGCCAAAAACTAATCTGTTAACTACTTAAACAAAAACTTTAAGAAAAGCGATAACATAAGCAATAACATAGGCTATTGCTAGTGCACTACTAATAGTATCTTCTAAGGTGATCGGCATTCCAAGGATGGTGTAGCCTTTGCTCATCGAGCGTTTCCAAGTAGTAGGTTCCCTTCCTGTTGTAATCAATGATTTTGTATAGACCTTCCTAGTTGGTCCTAACTTCCCTTGCGTGGGATCTATGGTGGCTGTAGTCACTTTCCTCAAGACAAGGTCCCCAATGCTGAAGTGTCGAGGCTTCACTTTGGTGTTATAGTGTTTGGCCATGGGGTCTTGGTATCGGGCCATTCGTTACTCAACAGCCGTCCTTACCCCTTCCAGCAGATCCAAATGCAGACGGATCCCTTCTTCATTCTTCCCTTTTTCATGGTAGGCTATCCTATAACTTGCTATTCCCATCTTCGCGGGGATGACAGCCTCACTTCCGAATGCTAGATGAAACAGTGTTTCTCCTATGGGTGTCTGAGTGGTTGTCCTATATGCCCATAAGGTGCTTAGTAGCTCGTCCGACCATATCCTTTTTGCCCCCTCTAGCCAAGTCTTGATCAGTTTGAGCAAGGATCAATTTGTAACCTCAACTTATCCATTGGCTTTTAGGTGGGCAGGTGAAGAGTAATGGTTCTTGATCTCTAATTGCTTGCAAAAGTCTCTAAACATATCGTTGTCGAACTATTTGCCATTGTCAAAGATGAGGACCCTAGGGATTCTGAATCGGCAGATGATGCTCTTCTAGACGAAGTTATGGACATTTTTCTTCGTGATGGTTGCTAGTGGTTCTTCTTCTACCCATTTGGTGTAGTCAATCCCCACAATAAGGAACTTGAATTGTCGCATTTCCATTGGAAAATGTCTTATGATGTCCAGTCCCCATTGAGCAAAAAGCCATGGAGCGTGCATCAGGGTGAGTGGTTCTGACGGTTGCCTTACATTGCTAAAGCATTGGCATTTGTCACATGCCTTCATGTAGGATTAGGCATCCTTTTGCATTGTGGGCCAATTTATTGTACCCTGCTCGTATGAGCTTATGGACCAACGATTGTGCCTCTAAATGGTTCCCACACACCCCTTCATAGACTTCCCTCATAATGTAGTCTGCTTCATCAGGGATCAAACACCTTAGGTGTGATCAAGAGAAGCCTTTCTTGTATAGCACAACCTCTATTAGAACAAACCGTGCTGCCCAAACTTTCAATCGTTGGGATTCATCGCGTTCTTCGGGAAGGGTCGCATTCTTAAGGTAGGAGATGATTGGAGTTGTCCAGTTAACGCCCTTTGGAATCATCCGTATCTCCAATTCCTCAATGGCAGGGGACTGCTGAATGAAGGATAGGACCTGTCGATCGACCATCATGTGTTTCGTAGATGCAGTTTTGGCCAATCAGTCTAAGTGCTCATTTTCTTCTCGTAGGACTTGTAAAAATTTTACTGTAAATGTTTGATTCATCCATCTTCTAATAAGGTTGAGATACTTTTTCATTTGTTCACCCTTGGCTTCGTAATCCCCAATAATATGCCCGACAACAACTTGTGAGTTGCTATGAAGGACGGATAATGAGGCCCCAACTGCTTTGGACAAATCAAGCCGTGTGAGAATGGCTTCGTATTCGGCCTCATTATTGGTCGTCAGGAATTGGAGTAGGATGACACATTCGATGGTGTCCCCTTCGGGGGATTGAAAGACCACATTAATTCCTCCAGCATGTTTGTCGGACAACCCGTTCGTTTGAACCTTCCAAGGGGTTACCCCCTAGTCATCAGTTTCGCTTACCGTAAATTATGCGATAAAGTCAGCTAAGGCATGGGCCTTGATCTCGATCCTTGGGTGGTACCATATGTCAAACTCACTCAACTCTATTGCCCATAAGACCAACTGTTAGGCAGCCTCTGGATTATCCATTATTTTTTGGAGGGGCTTGTCCGTTTGAACCACTATGGTATATGCTTGGAAGTATGGCCTAAGCTTGCAGGCTGCTGTAATCAATACGAAGGCTAACTTTTCCATGGGGGGATATCTCTCTTCTATCCCCCTTAGTGCTCGACTAGTGCAATACACGGGAAATTGCACGTGATCTTCCTTTCCGATCAGGGTTGAACTAACGGTTGTAGGGGATATAGCCAAATATAGGAAGAGCTCTTCATCGGGTTTGGATGGACTTAGGAGTGGTGGGGATGCTAGGTATGCCTTCGATTTCTCGAATGCCTTCTGACATTCATTGGTCTAGTCAAAAGCTTTCTTTAGGATTCTAAAGAATGGCAAACATTTGTCCATTGCCCGCGAGACGAATTTGTTGAGTGCCACAACTCTTCTGTTTAAGCTTTGTACCTCTTTAACGTTCTTTGACGAGCTCATATCTATGATTGCTTGGATCTTCTCGGGATTGGTTTCGACACCCTATTAAGATACCATGAAGCCAAGAAACTTTCCCGATGATACCTCGAACACACATTTGCTGGGATTGAGCTTCATTCCGTAAAGGCAAAGAGTTTCAAACGTCTCCCTAAGATCATTAAGGTGGTGATCCTCTTCTTTGCTCTTCACTAACATGTCATCTATGTATACCTTGACATTCTGCCTGATCTGTCAGATGAACATCTTGTTTACGAGCCTTTGGTACGTTGCCCCTGCATTTTTCAATCCGAATGCCATGACCTTGTAGCAGGCCTTGGCTTATGATGAACGACATTTTCTCTTCGTTAGACTCCTCAAGCTTGATCTCATTGTAACCAAAGAAAGCATCCATAAAGCTCAACAACTAGTGTCTAGCCGTCAAGTCTACACGGAGGTCGATCCGTGGTAGGGGATAGCTATCCTTTGGATAGGCTTTGTTTAGGTTGGTGAAGTCCACACACATTCTCCACTTTCCATTTGCCTTGTTAACCATGACCAAATTGGCCAACCATTTAGGGTAGTAGACTTCTCTAATGAAGCCTGCGTTCAACAATTTATGAACCTCTTTGGCTATAGCCTTGTCCATTTCTTAAGTAAAGACCCTTTTTCTTTGTCAGATGGGTGGAAAGGACGGGGAAACGTTGAGCTAATGGACCATGATGCTTGGGTCGATCCCAAACATATCCTTATGGCTCCAAGCGAAGATGTCAAGGTTGTCCCTTAGGAAAAGGATTAGCCCAATTCATACCAAAGGGCTGGCTTGTGTGCCGATGCAAGTGATCCAATCTGCGTGCTCTTCGTCCAAGGAAATGGTTTCCAATCCCTCTATTGGTTCTACATTCACTCGTTGTTTCTCAATGTTCATAGTGGTCATTTGTTCGTTTATCTCCAACATGGCTATGTAACATTCTCGAGCAGCCATTTGATCTCCGTGGGCCCCCCTATCTCACACTCCATAGGGAACTTCAGTAGTAAGTGATACGTGGATGTGGCTACTCTCCATACGTTAAGCGTTGGTCGCCCAATGATGGCATTGTAGGCTAATGAGCAATCCACTACCAAGAAGGTGACATCCTTTGTGATTTGTTGAGGATAGGTGCCGATGGTAACCGGCAATGTAATGGACCCAACGGGCATGACCTTCGTTCCGCCAAAGCTCACTAGAGGGACGTCCAATGGCGTGAGACGTTCCTTACTAATCCTCATTTGCTAGAAGGCGGGATAGTAGAGGATGTCGGCTGAGCTTCCATTATCCACCAAGACTTGTTGGGTATTGAAGTCTGCTATGGTCAGGCTAATCACCAAGGCATCGTTGTGGAGGTGGAGTACTCGTCGAGCATCCTCCTTAGTAAAGCTTATCACCAAGTCATCCATTCGAGTAAGCTTAGGTGGATGACCAGTGAGTTGGATGTTTTGCACCATCCGCAAGTAAGTCTTCCTTGCCTTTCTTGAGGACCCGACCATTGTGCTCCCCCCGAAAATCACTCTTATGGCCCTAGGTTGTTCCTCAGCTCGCCGGTTTGACTTTTGGTCCATTGGCAGGTTTTCTCTTTCCCTTTCTCGCCCTACGAACCGTTGCAATTTTCCTTTTCTAATGAGGGCTTCTATCTGTTACTTTAAGTCATAGCAATCGGAGGTGTCGTGACCATCGTCGCAATGGAAGTGACAATACTTATTCCTTAGCCTATTGTTAGGGTCGCTCTTCAACTTATCGGGCCATGTCAAGGCAGGGTCATTTTTAATCTGCATTAGGACTTGATCGAGCGAGGCATTAAGCGGAGTGAAGTTAGCGATTCATCCCGGTGGGGGCCTTTACCTTCGTTCATCCCTTCTCTCACCTATTCGGGCTACCTTCCTACCTTTTTCTGGACAGGGATTGTCACACTTTTCTTGCTTCTTTAGTTTGCCCCCTCTGGTGATCACGCCATCCTCGGCGTTCATGTACTTCATGGCTCAGTACAACATGTCAGTCATAGTCTTCGGATCATTCTTGTAAACAAAGAACAAGAACTTTCCAAATTGGAGTTCGTTGGCAAAGGCTGTGACCAGGACCTTATCGTCGACTTCGTCGATTAGTAGTGCCTCCTTGTTAAACTGAGTGACATAGGACCTCAAGCTCTTGTCGTTCCGCTATTTAATGCTCAGGAGGCTTGCTAAGGACCTCTTATATCACTGTCCTCCAATGAGATGTGTGACAAAGAGCCTGCTCAATTCCTTGAAGGTCAAGACGGAATTAGGGGCTATCTTGCTGAACCATACCCAGGCTAGTCCTTTGAGTGTGGTGGGAAATGCTCTGCACATGATCTCTTTCGAGACCCCTTATAGGTGCATAAGAGTTTTTAACTACTCCAGGTGGTCGAGGGGGTCCTTCAATCGATCGTACGCTTCCACTTGTGGCATTCGGAACTTGGCCGGAAGGGGGAAGGAAATGACCGGTGTAATAAAGGGGGAATTGGTGCGATGGACTAGTTTTTCCAAGCTAGTGGACACTCGACCCTTTAAGGCATTCATCATCATATCCATCTTCTCTTTCATCATCTGCATCTCTTGCAACATGCGCAACGCATCGACTTCCAACTTGGAGGGACGACTGGTATCCTGTTGGTCCCGTTTACTGACGACATTGCTTTCCTCCTAGTTGTCCCTTTCTTGGTGATCATTCATAGAGGGATGATTGTTGTCGTGTTCATCCCTATCATGTCCATCATTCTAATCGTCTGGCTCCTGATCATTTCGCTGCTCCAACTGTCGTTCCAACTCGTGGATTTGTTGGGTGAGCCGCTCAACCGCTGTGGCAAAGTTTTTCACCTGCCTCTCCAATGCATTGGGCGGGTTCCCGATCTCTTGGTTGGTGGTGGTCATTGATCGTGTCAGGACCATACAAATTTTTGTCTTTAAAATGGTGATATGGCTTATCACTCATTTCCCACTGACGGCGCCAACTGATGATGCACAAAAATCATCAATGAGTTGATTGTCCACACATGTGCCAATGGATGTACAAAAAAGAAGAACCAATCAATGGGCATTGGTGAGGTACTAGCCAAAGACCCTTCGAATGTTAAGTTAGAGATAGAAGAATCTCCAAGAACTCAAGAATGCAAGAGTTAGGGAGAATTCACATACCTCAAGAAGGGAAGGTTTGTGGTTTATATAGTGGTAGAGAGCTAACCCAAATCCCTTGATACGAGGGAATTTTCTTGTATAGAGAAGGGTTCCAAGATATTCGGGATCACCTTTCCATATATAAGAGATTTGATTGCGTGGTAGGGCCTTTAGACGTGAAATGCAAGTAATTTCCATGTAAGGATGTGTGAGCGAGCCCCACGCAAGCCCCATGGAAACCTTAGGGGGATGGGTCTTTAGGATCGGGGATTGCCTGATCTGTCGGCCCACGGGTCGGTCATCCCTTTTCCGCATCCCCATACCGATTAGTCAAAAATGAATTGCTTTAGCAACATTCAGTTAAGAGAAAAGAAAAGAATGTGTTTTATTTGTTTTTATTGATTTCTCAACACTGTCATTTTTCCTTTCATAATTAGCTACCAAATACTTTTTAAATATTTTAAAAGCATCCTGTTAGGACATATATAGAACTTGTTATGAACATATGTCATTTAGAATTGGCTAATCTTTTGACAAAACGCACTCTACTTATATTTGGGTAGATCTAGGATGGTTTAAGTCTTCAAGCAACATTGTGTTCAAGTCAAGAGTTAAAGCCATCCAAGTCTATTCAAGAATAAGTGAAGAAGTGTTGTATTTTAAAACTTGACAGATAGCTCGACAGATTGTATTTATCGAGGTTCAAAAGAAGCTTTTAGCCCCGAAACTCGACAGTAGCTCGACAGATAGCCTATCTATCAAGATTTACGAAAATCTGATTTTCAATTCTGATTTTCACGCATATCCAAGCTATTTGTGTAGGGTTTCTTTTCTCACAACCCTAGACATATATAAAAATTATTTTAAGGGTCGTCTAGGGTGACGTAACTGGATGCAAATTGATGCAAAGTGATTATTTACTCAAATTGTAACTAGAGACAATTTGCCCTAGTTCATCTTTCTCTTGAAGAAGCTATTGCGTTTGTACGTCGTAGGGTTTTGTAACCAAGGAGTTTCTTGATCTTCATCATGTGGATGAACTGAAGAACTTTGTTTCCAACATCTTTCTTAAGTTGGTGTGTAAGCCGCGTACTAGGATCCGCGCATCAATTGGTTAGTCACGTACTGGGTGCCGTGCATTGAAAAAAAAGATTGTCACTACATTACAAGTCCAATTGTGTATTGGGGTAAGGATTCAACTGTAGGTTAGTATAAGGTACTGGGATTCATTCTCGAGAGAGGTGACCTTAAATACACCCGGTGGGGATATGTCTTGGTGGTTTTCCCCATTCGTAAGCAAATCACCCGTGCCAAATTTAATTTCTACTACATTTAGTTATTTGGTGATTTGTTTGTGCTACCATGCGTATTACATGTTAAATTTACTTAATTAATTTACTTAGCTAATTAATTGGTTAATTTACCCAAAGGGTTACTACATTCTTGGCCTATCACATCCAAACACAACACATGTGGTACTTTGATACCAAAAAGAAATTTTACAAAATTAACATACTCGTGTAGAATCTAACAATTAAATAAGGGTTTAATTAATAATCCAAAAGAAATACTGCCCTTTGTGATGCCCCATATCTATACTATACTTCGAACTTCACCTCTCATTCTTTGACAAATTACCTATTTAAAAAAGAATCTAATAAATACAAATATTTTAATTAGGGATTGTAAAAAATTTCTTTTCTTGTCTAACCAGCCTCTATTCTACACAAGTTTTACCCAACTCAAAGAAATAATAAAACGAGGATAGGTTTTTCTCGTCTCACTCTAATTGTCTTTACATATGTTTGGGTAAAACTTAGATACATTATATTAGATTCTCAAATTAAATTCAAACATATAGTTATATTGACTAATAAATTACAAACTACAAACAGTATTATATTGGGAATACACTCACACGCCAATACCAAAACTGCATGCAGAAGTTAATGTCGCGGAGCAGAAGTTAATGTCGCGGAGCAAATGATAAACCCCTTCTTAATATTACGTCTTACCGATATGGAACAACTCAACAACACTGAGTATCTTTTTTTTTAGAAACACACACACACACACACATATTGGGGAAGGGAGATGAGATAAGGGAATACACTCATACGTCAACACCAAAACTGCATGCGGCGTGTGAGTGTATTCCCTTATCTCATCCCACTTCCCCTATATATATATGTGTGTGTGTGTGTGTTTCTCAAAAAAAAAAAAAACAGTATTATATTTTCCAAGGATAATCTATATATATATATATATATATATATATATATATATATATATATATATATATATATAACCAAAACTCTACTAACACTACAATTTTCCACGTCAGCATCATTTAAAAAAAAAACAAAAATCCTGATTTTATATTTCTATATATAATAAAGAAATATTTGCCACATCACTAATTTATTTTCAAATTATATATATATATATATATATATATATATAACCGAAGCTCTGCTAACACCACAATTTTCCACGTCAGCATCATTTAAAAAAAACAAAAATCCTAATTTTATATTTCTATATATAATAAAGAAATATTTGCCACATCACTAATTAATTTTCAAATTATATATATATAAAGAAACATCAAACTAAAATGTGAAACCCGACTCCTATTTTATAACACCAAACTCAAAACCCTAAAGAGATCATTCTCTTTGCTTTGAAGATTGGCATCAATGCGGCTGAGGCATTGGCGGCGCCACCTTGAAGGCATATGAAAAACTCAGATTTATCATCCACTAGGAGATATAATAGATGTGAGTTTTTTTTCTTCTTCGAATTTTCTTCTTCTTTTCCTTTATTCATCTTCTTCACACGCAGCCCAGCTCTCTCTCACTGTAATGTGCGTGAATGAATTTGAATCAAACAAGTTTGTGTCTTGCTCAAATGGCATTTTACCGAGAGAGTATTTGAGTAGCATAGAAGGAGGGAACAAGACCAACTGAAAAGGCTGCAACCACTTTTCAATGTGTGGTGAAAAAGCATGCCAGAATTTTAAACTATTTAAGTGTTTTTTTTTTTTTAATAGCTATGCCCATTTTAGTGTTCTTAATTACAAGAATAATGTAATTGGTTACCTCAGAGGAGTTAGGCCATGTACATCTATTATATTATTATTATTATTATCAGTTAATAAAAATTGATATATCATTTATTGTATGTAATTATTTTGATACAACTGAAAAGAAACATCCAAACTGAATCATGAAACCCTGACTCCTATTGATGCAACTATTCTTAATTAAATTCAAAAAAATAATTATTTGCTTTGCCTTTATATGTTTGTATGAGTATGATGTTCTCTATCATTTTTGTTTATGAAGTTTGTCTATAAAACTCACAAGAAGTGAATTAATAGAGAGATTGAAAATTGAACCAAAATTTGGTTTTTTTTTCCCCCCAACTTATCCACTTTTCCCTATATTAAATAAAATAGAGGATTAAGAGTTTCATTACAAATTTGAAAAAAAAAATTATACAAATTCGAATAAATATATATAATTTTAATTAAATTGTACGCACAGGTTAGCGACTATATTATAGTATAGAAATAACAACAAAATATGAAACTCACATTAGTAGTTTTTTTTTTTTTTTTTTTTTTGAGCAAACTCACATTAGTAGTTGTTCATAGAAGTTTTTTTTTTTTTGGTTGATTTATATTATTTTTCTGTGGGGAGTTTATTATTGAAATGCAACTTCATAAACATTTGTATTGAAAGACAATTTGTGTTCCAATATTTATGGGACAATATAGTATTTTTCAGCTAAAATATAATGAAATGGAGATTTAAAATAATCTCTTAAACTACCCTAATTGAATATGCAATAATTCATATTTAAGGACGAAGTTTAGCTACAAAATTGGTTATAACTTAAGCCTACAAACTCACTCAATAAAATAAATATTACAACATATTTTGAAAATCTAACCATTGAATTGCATGTTATCTACTCTCTTAATACATATGTTAAATTTTGTGTTAATCGGATATTATTTACTATATGATCTATAAGTTTATATTTTGAGCATAATTTTAAATTACAAAAACTTGCAATTAAAAAAAATTTATTAATGCCATAGTTATTGATTTTTAATTTTCTTGAAATTTTGCAAGCGTGGAGAATATAAGAAGAAGATGTAATCTAATGGTAGATTTGTCAAAATTCACCTCTAATAAAAAAATATTAAGTAAGTTTGTAGCTTAAGGCTACAACTAATTTTGTAACTAAACTTTGTCCCATATTTAATAGCTTTCTTGTGCATCACATGGGTTGACGACTAGTTAAATTCAAACATATAGTTATATTGACTAATAAAGTACAAACTACAAACAGTATTATATTTTCCAAGGATAATTAAATTCAAGGCGAAAATACACTTTTGGTCCCTACATTTTAGGTCATTTTTCATTTTGGTCCCTAATTTGATTTTGCACCTACCTTAGTCCTTGAAAACAGAAAATTGTTTCCATTTTAGTCTCTGCCATCAACCCTTCAACAAAAAAGTCCTACATGATGCAAATCAAGGAGCTGGTCATGCTGATCATACACGTGGAAATGGAATTGAATTTGCACATGACCCTTTGTCACTTCCTAGTGGCCCAATTACAAGACTTAGAGCTAAACATTTCAAGGAAGCACTAAATGGGCTAGTCCAAGAGAATTGGGTTGATTCTGAAAAGACCAAGGTGGGCTCAGATAATAATCAAGGCTTAGTCCATGTCATCAAAGCACTTGAAGAGGCAAATTAATCTAGTCATTTAGCTTGTTTGACTGCCTTTAAAAGTCTAAGAATCCAAAAAAACGTGGGAACTTGTTTTGCTTAATTTTTGTGCTGTTTTCAAAGCTGTAATTATGACTTGCCTATTCTTGGAGGGTTGTTCCAGGTATATAGATGGGTAGTACGAATTTTAAAGATCAATTTTGGTTTTCAGAAAAACTATTCTCCTTGTGAGGTCTTGTGTTCCTCTTGGTTCTTAAAAGAACTCTTGAACTTATCAAGTTAATCTTGTGGCGTTCAAACAACCAAACTTATCACCTTGATTCTTGAGAGTTCTTAGGAATTCTTGGTGTAGCGTTTTCAATCCAACGTAGTCTTGGTGTTTCATCTTATTAGATGACGGGTCAAGGCTCAACAAATCTTATCTAACGATCTTGGGGTTCCAAACCATCATTGTTATCGGATTTCATCACAATTGTTGCTGGAGTTCATATCACTACATAGCAAACGGAGTGCATAGGTGGCATGTTAGATGTTGACGTAGCTAATAAAATAATATTAAATAATGTCATGTCAACATTTTAAATATTAAAAAAAAGCCATATCATTATTTTTTCTTTTCTTTAATTATTTTAAAATAAAATAGATTTTAGTTATTATTTAATTATTAAAATAATAATTAAATAATTAAAATAAAATTTTCTTTTCATTATTTTTTTAACAATTATTCAATAAATAAAATTCAGACTTTTGTTTTTGTTTTTTTTTTTTTTTGGTTTTTTGGTGGATTTTAAACCTTTTCTCCTTATGGATTCAAGGAACTCTTGTGAATTCAATGTTATTTTTCAGAAGCAAACGTGTTTTGTTTCTAATTTTCTGGAAGTAGATGTGTTCTACTTCTTGACACTTTCACATTCCGCAACTTAATGTATCACAACTAAGGTATTGTACTTAAGTTTAGTCTATATGCTTTATTTAATACTATATATCATTATTAATGTTTCTATCACATTAAAAAAAAACATTAATATTTATATAATTTAATCTTTTATGTATATATCTTTTTTTTTTTAACATATTTTGTTACCATTCCCAAAACACTCGCTTTGTCTCTCTCTCTCTCTCTCTCTCTTAGCACTCTCACAATTGTCTTTTCTCTTTCATTTCAACTTTATTAATATTGAAGCCATCTAATTAAGAATAGAAAAATACATCCAACCTGCTCTATCCCCAACCTACCCCAAGCCCACTTGTATGGGTTTTCCTTGTCCTGAATAGAGGACTGGGTAGGATAGGAATGAGGCACATTGATACAACCCATCCTACCCTAGTATCATCCCTAATTTTAATCAATGAAGTTTCATTATAATGCCATTTAGATTTGATGTGAAAGATTTTTTTTTTTTTTTTAAATCCAACTAAGTCGCACATGTAACTTACACAAGGTTTTATTATATCTACAATTAACCTATACAAGATAAATATTTCAATGGTCTTGAAACTATTGAGTTGACCTTGAGTCAATTAAAATTTTCTTAGATTAATTTAAAATCAATGTCAAAATTCAAAGGTTTATTATATAATTATCCCTAATTAATAATTAGGGAGGATGGAGAAATTATTACTTATCATAGAAGAAAGTTTCAAGTTTGCAAACCTTGCATTATAAAAATAAGACTATGTAGCTAGATATATTTCAATCGAAGAATGCAAACAATAATCAATTCTAATATGGTCATTGAAAAACTAGAAATAACTTAAGGTGACATATAGGTTAGGAAGACTGAAAACGTAAGGGAGAGATGACGAAAATGAGGAAAAAGAAAAGGATGTATAACGTAGGGTGTCGTTCTATGAAAAAACCTGGTTGAAGATTTTAATAATGTGAACAAAAGTCCACGTTAAACATGAATAGGCCCCTAAAAGGAGTTCATTGTTTAGGTTTCAGAAGTAAAAGTAATTATAGCTACTCAAAAGATAAAAAGTTAAAGCAATTAAAAATTTTTTAATCCATAATTTAAAAAAGATATAATTTTTTATTGTTATAATAGTTGTAAAAAAATTATTAAAAATACCTTTAAAAAAAAAAAGATAATGGGAAGGGGGGAGACAAGGTTCAAATTTTAGACATAAAATATCACAAAAAATATCATTATAACTGGGGCTATCACTTGAACTCCAAAATTTTTGTAAATCTTGAATCTTTCCCTTTTACATTATCTTGATAACTTTTCTAAAAGGTTTGGGAAAAAATAATTTCCCGATCCAAACCTCGTAAATATTTGATATGTTAAATTGTAGAAGTTCTATAAAAAAATCCACTATATTTATATTTGAAAAACTTATACTCATACCAAACTTGCCCGTTTATCTAATCATGAGTTGGATCAAACTAATCAAGTCAAGTCTAGTTATACTAAAGTTGAATATCTAGAAATTATTTAACAAAAATCAGTTATTAGTAAACACTTTTTGAACTAAATTAAGTAAAAATTTTAAGGATGAAGGAGAGTTACACTTATTTTTATTATAGGAGCCCTACATTTCATGTGAATAAAATTAAAAACATAAGAATTTTATTAATTTAAATTAATAATGGATCACATTCGGATATCTAAGTTATAAAACCCAATCCTTATCAAGTTTTAAAATGTGAACTCAAAGCTACCCATTTAAAAATTAAAATGAATAAATAAATAAAACCAATTCATTGGGGCTTGAGTTCTTGAAATTTTTGGATCTAAAAAGATCTAAGAGGACTATCACTCGGCTTAATTTAATTAGTTTGAAACACCATTTACTAGTGCCCAAAAGTAGGCCAAAAGGGGCAAATGCCCTTTTCGTGCAAAAAAAAAAAAAAAAAGCATTATGTCCCATTTCCCAAACTAGCTAGAAAAATGCCCCTTTTTTTAAACTCGATTTTCTTAAAATCGAGTTAAGTCCTATAGCGACGTTTTAAGGATCCTATAGTGATGTTTTTAAGGACCTATAGCGGTGTTTTGTAACTCGAGTTTCATGAACTCAAGTTATATGTAAAAAAAAAAGAAAAACTTGCATGGAACTCGAGTTCATGGAGCTCGAGTTACATAACGTCGTTATAGGTCCTTAAAACGTCATTATAGGCTCCTTAAAACGTCGCTATAGGGCTTCAGAATTTTTTTTATTTTTTGAAACTCGATTTTGAGAAAATCGAGTTTCAAAAGAAGAGCATTTTCCTAATTAGTTTAGGAAATTGGACATTTGCCCTTTTTTTTTTTTGCACGAAATGGGCATTTGCCCATTTTCGCCCCCAAAAGTTCCTTAAACATATTGATAAAGAAGTTGAAAGAATTAGATATGGTTTAAGCATTTCACCAATAGAATACTACGCAAGTTGAAATGCTACGTTTGCACACTGCCCCCTAAACCAACACACAGAGAGAGAGAGAGAGATGTGTTAGTCGCTGTTGGTTGAAATATCCATCTCCTTCACGCGCAAGCAGGCCAATTAACATAAAATAAACAATAGCAAATATTAAAACCGCAAGTGTTTTGGTAATGGTTCACGGTGACAGTGGAAGATTCATTAGAATGTGCCTATCACGCTTTGACAACTATTTCTATTTTATTTAAGCTTAGCTATTATATATCTATTTTTTGGTTTTTCATCAAAATTTATATGCGTAGAATATACTAGGATAGATAGGGCTGCCGTCCCTGTACTTTGGACCCCCACCATTATTTAGGAAACACAGGTATGTTACCTTGTGATTTGTGTGAGTAGTGATTACATTTCTTAAACTTTCTTCTGTCTTTTCTCTTTTCATTTCCTGCTTTAAAATACAAAAATTATGGGCTATATAGACTTTAGAATGATTGCTATCACTTTCTTCTCTTAATTCTTTTTTTTTTTTTTTTCCTTTGCATTGATTCTAGATTATCCTTCTTAGTTCTTACCTAAAAAGTGAAGGGTTGTATTAGTTTTTTTTTGGGATTAAAATTCAGAAAATTGAAGGATGGTTTTGACAACTAAGCTATATCAGGCTTTCACAATTACTATATCTATTTGGAATTTTCATCAAATTTATATGCACATACATTATTGGGATTGGTTGGAATGATTGTAGAATATTCCTTATCCCCACTAATTTAGGACCCCATCATTGTATATGCTTTAGATTAAGAAAACGAAAATTTGTTACCTTGTGACTACCACTGTTAAATTATCTGTTGTCCGGTATAAAAAAATTAAAAAAAAAAAAAAAAGAAGAAAAAAACTATCCATTATCTCTTTTTCTGTTATAAATTTCAACTATGGTTGTTATAGGCTTCAGAATGAGAGTTAGCACTTAACACTTACTCTACGAATTTTTTTTTTCTTTCTTGTAGATTGATTATAAGATTTTCTCCTTATTTAAAGAGACTAGAAGGATTGGTTCTAACAAAGAAAAAAAAACTATAAGAATAAGTGATAAATGTTGCTTACGTTTGAAAATGTCATTAGAAAAATAACTTTCAATCCTGTCAAAATTTAAAGTCTCTAATGTTTTACAAAATATAATGGAGCACTATAAAACGTAGACCATTCATATAGATTTTAAGAGTTCCATCTATCTCAAAAAAAAAATCAAGAGTATCTTTTTGTTTAGTGATTTTAAGAATCTCTTACTTGAGATATATTAATCACATAACGGTGAAAAATAGAAACTATTTCACTAAAAAAAATTAAATAATTTTATTCAATAATCATTAAATCGGATACCAACAAGATAAATCTCTCTTGACGGTTTGGTATTTAAATAAGTGTTAAGTATTCAATATATAAATCATTGGACTAAGTGCCTTGTGATTCAACTAGTTCACATTTCCTAGTATTTTTAATAGAGATGTTCAAGAGTTCAAATTCCTCTGCCCTATTGTAACTAATATATATTGTTGGGAATTTAGACCCCGGTTGATAGAATTCACAAGTTTTAAACCTAAATTTTTAATTATATTTATTATGAATAAACCTTGTTAAAACAAACAGACATCAATATCATATCAATATCATGTACAACGAAATAGTAAATAAGACAAGATATGATGACCTAGGAAAACTAATGAAACAAACTAGTTTCATGAAAAAGGGGGGGGGAACCTTCTCAAAAAGAAATTCACTATAGTAAATAGAAGTTTCAGATCTAGTACAAAACTTTTGTCCTTAAATTCTACAATCCCCGTAGATGAACTTACAGCAGAAACATTTTACCGCTTCAGAACCTCTAAACTCTTCAATATATGAACGTCACCATTTTGCACGGATCTTAGTATGTGACTAACTCTAGTAACTTGAAGAGGTTGTTAGCTGCAAAGTTCTTCACTTTATCAACAATAAAGATCAAGAAGTACTTGAATACAAAGCCCTAAGGAGTAAAGACGCAGTAATTTCTTGCAGAGAGAATAAGGCACTTAGTCACTTTCTGCATATGTTCTCTATGTATAACAATCTTTAAAATAAGCCTTATATATGTTTAGGGTTGTGAGAAAAGAAACCCTACAGATACATGTCAGCATGAGCCGAAAATCAGATATGAAAATTTTGGTTTCGTAAATCTCGACAGATTCAGCTTTTGTCAAGCTTCTATCGAGCTTTGTTCTTAAATCTCGATAGATACTAATTTTGTCGAGGTATTTGTTGACCTTTAATGAATAGCTTTTCTTCACTTGTTGGTCCAATCTTTATGGCTTTAATACTTAACATGAACTCTTATTTCTTGAAGTATTAAACTCATTATAGATCTATTCAATTACAAATAAAGTGCATTTTGTCAAAGGATTAGCCAATTACATAAAATATGTTCTTACCATATATAAATATTGTAGGATTAAACATGGTTTGTATCTCATAAAAAACATTCACAGCGGAAATTTAATGGATCTATTTCATTCACAATCGATAACATGCACTATTTAAGTTACAGAATTCAAAAACAAGAGAGCGTACCTTGGAGCGATGGAATTCAAAACCAAAGATCAGAAGTTCTCGGGAACACTTTCAATCTTCACTCCAATTCTACTAACGCCCAAGATGTGTGGTCTCTCAATCAGTTCTCAAGGAAGAATGTTAAAGTGTCTCACTTTCACATAAACACCATTTCACAATAGTGTTCTCTTGCAATTCTTTACAGAAAATTATGTATGTTTCTTCCTTTGTATCTAACTAATTATCTAATTGGGTTGGCCTTCCAAGCCTTTCCAATTGGGCTTAAATACGTGGCTTGGAGTGAGACCAAAAGGGACCAATAAGACACTAGTTCCAATGGGCCTTGGGCTTTTCTGTCAACTCTTGACAAGTCAAAAGTTACCATTAATTATATTTAATATCATTATATAAATATAATTGCAATCTAGGCCTTATTTATAAATTATATCCCAAGACTTTATTGTACATGCAACCCCTTCATAAAATATTCGTAATAATATAGAGTTATGAATGTAGACTGCTACTTTGTAGATTACTACATCTTAATTCCTTAAATACCTGGTTTAATCCTTTAAAGTTATTCATTATATATTTATGAAATCTCAATTCCATAAATATATATACTTTAGTAACTCCTTACTAAAGTGGTTAGGCCTAACTCTCTGAATAACTGAATCCATTAAACTTATCTCAAGGGAAAATTTTATATCTCCGTTAAGAGACTATGAATTCCATCTTGAGAATATATGTTCCATCAATACTATATGTGGCTGCCCAACATACTGAAGTTTTGATCGTTAGGATAGATCTCAATCCTGATATATTAAAGTAACCTACACTTCATGATCAGGTCCATTATCCTCTCAGGATTAAGAGTTCATGTAAATAGAAGTCGTAAAATTTATTATTCATTTGATAATCATTAGAAGAATAATAAATCTCACAGCGGTCCAGTTCAACATGTCTTAACTCTTAAAACATATCAACATATCAACTAGAAGTCTCCACTACTATGATCAAGATAAATCATCTTAGTTGATATGTTATAGTCTTCGCAGATGAAACGCCCAATTTCATCACCGACTACGAACTAAAATTCTGAGTTTACAAAGAACTTGTGACTTATGTCTTCTATGACTAAATCACATACTATGCATCTCATGGACTATATGATAATATCCAAATATTCATGTTACCATTATTTTAGATTATAATAAAACAATTTTATTAATCACAACATTAAGTCATACATAATGTCATACATAATAACATACATAACATCACACAATAAGATTTAAGGGCACTAATCCTAACAAATATATCATTGGTTTAGAATCTATGCATATTTATGGGTATTGTCAAGATTCAAGAGTCATATAGTTTAGTGATATAGTTTGTACTCTTTTTTGAGGAAAATTAGAGTTTAAATCATCCTTCCTCTATTATTGTAACAATTGATTTTTATTTTAAAAGAAAAAATATGCCGCATTAATTTAATTTAATTTCCCATGCTTTTTACCATTGAAATAAAGTACATATAAACCATTATGATTTGCAGTTTAATTTGAGTGGCTTGAAATTATCAACTATATGCGAAAATTGGTAAAAAATCATCAGTTTTGATAGAGCATTGTCTTATCATACATTATCCTTAAATCACACTTTTTTTTGGAACTCTTTTTTATTTTATTTTATTTTTTGCTGAATTATTATCCCTAAATCAATAACATATACACAAATGTAATGTTTGTGTACAATATCTCTGAATTCATTCATGGGCATCTTGACATTAATTTTTATTTACCATTGTTTTTTTTAAAATACTATTTTTTTTTCAAGATCCAAAAATATATATAAATAATTAAATATAGTGGTACTATTCAAATTAATTAAAAACATGTACCATATTTTAATGGTGGGTGGGCTAATAAATTATGGATTCAATGATAGGGGTTTAGCTCCCAATTATTGACTTCCTTTAACTGTCATGTGAGTTTGTAGTGAAATGCTTGAAGATGGAATGGCGGGCTAGTTGCAGCAGCATGTGTTAGCTCTTTAACGTTCCGAAATATAGCCATAAAGATCGGCACAACATTGTTGTCATCATTATCTATAATTATTAATTATAAGAATTTTGCTAATGTGTGCTCTAAGGGCACATAATAATTAATCATTTTTGGAGATATTTTTTGGAAAATTAAAAAAGTATTGACAGCTTTTTCAATTCCCGATAAAATATTTTCAAAAATAAATGTCTTAATGTGTATCTTAAAGGCACACATTAACCGGACTACATAGCACCCAAAAATTTATATAAATAAATACATAGGTAGAGAACAATGGTTGCACAAAAAAGAACACACAAAACTAAAAGATTAAAAAAGCCTAGTGTTCGTTTGCCTAACTTTTTTTGAAAATGCTTTACTTCTTTTACCTATATATATATATATATATATATATATATATATATATATATATATATATATATATATATAAGTAAAAAGCCATTAAACTAATGAATAGGGTCCTTTAAAAGGGCACTGATTGTTGGTTAGTCTTTTACAAATTCATGAAGAGACAATCTAAAAGCCAAGTTTTCATTTTTTAATTCTTTTGCAGATTTCTTCTTATATATATATAGTATTTAATTATTGTTTTTGCATATCACATTTATTTTTTTTATTGCTTATAATTAGATTCTTATGTTGTTCCTATTTGCTTATAAATTTTTTATAAATATATCCAAAATAGCTATTTGTAAGTCAAATTTGTTATTTGTTAAACAGTGAAAATGTCCAAGAATCAAGCCATACCAACAATAGCAACAATACTAAATGATTTATTCATTTGGTAACTTCATCTCAGCTTCTTCTCCTTACAGGCCTTATGAATGTTATTCTTCTCAAATTTCTCATTCTCTTCCTTATGCTTTATCAATTTTTTGTTCTCAATGACAATTTTTTGTTTTAATATGTACATCTTGTGAAACAATGTGTAGATACTAAAACCTAAATGGTAAAATGAAAAGATATAATTGTTTGGTTTTTTAAAATATAAAGGTAACATAAATTTGTATAGCCACATGGCGCAATGAGAAGTAGTCAACAAAAAGTCAAATGTTTCGACTGTTAATTCTTACTAGTTGCTAACCTGTGCGATACACAGAAGAAGCTATTGAAAGTTTTTAGAAGAAAATAATATTATATCTGAGCTTAAATGGTTAGCATGCGTGCATAAATGCCTGTAAATATAGGAGTTAACAAATAATAAACTAACAAAACCATCTTTCCATTTAATAAAACATTTGAAAGATTCCCTCTAAATGTAGAATTTGTAAAATTGTCAATACATTTTTGTATCTTCTTTGTGTCAAAACATTTTTGTACATTTATTGTAATGCAATTTTCCCACTAAATTTCAGTTTCTATATGTATCGAAACAAAAATAAAATGCAATAAACATCTAATACTGATAAAAAATTTCAATTAATAGTGATCTATTTCTCATGTACAGTATAAATTTTTACTAAAGTCTAGTTATAGCTTCTACATTATGATTTCATGACTTGGTATTCACTTTCTAATTATTTTGAGCCACAAACTATTTAATACGATTGTAATGCTACAAAAATTTTCAAGTAACTTTTAAAAATTAACGTGACAGTGAATATAATTACTCAAAAAAAAGTAACAATGAATACAATTACTTGTTTAATTGAAGATTAATCAGTTTTAGTGATAAATAATACATAAACAATGCAGTAAAATTTGTAAGTCATAATATTAATTTTTATATTAAATTATATTAAATGTTCAACTTCATAACCAACTGCTAAAGAATCAATGACCAAATAATGAAATGTCGTTGTGAAAAAATAACTAATAAAATGACAAAAGCATGTGTAGTTAAATAGGCTAACGTGTTGCCTAAAGGTGAGTTAAGTAGAGAATAGACTTTGACATGTAGACTCACGTGGGACTGTTAGGAGAAAGCAAGTCATAAGTAGTGATATGATAATATCTTACAAAGATTTTTAAAAGATTAATGGGGGATAGCTGTAATGGTTTACAAAAAAAAAAAAAAAAAAAGTCAAGTGAAATATGTTTTTTGTTGTAAAATAGGGGAAATATATATATAGAGGTATGAAAATAAAATATGAGGATGATATTATATTTAAATTGTTTTTTGTTTAGTGGTCATCCACTACAACATATTATTTCTGGATTGATATACATATATCTCTCTTTTACTCTTAGTGTATCTCTAATTTTCTCGATACATTACAATGGGAGTGAAGACTCATATATATAGGCAGAAGATGAACGGATGAAGTAACTACAAAGGGAGGCAAGATCCCCTAAAGTTGTTGCACCCATTTAATGTGATGGACTTAAGTCCATCACCCTTGAAGAGTAAATAGCTTATATCAAAAGGGAATAGTGTAAAACATAAAATAAATAGTATATAACGCTCCCCTTGGATGACCACTCGCTAAGAATCTGCCTCGTTAAAACCTTGCTAAGGAAAAAACTATTGGGAAAAAAAACCAGTGGCGAAGGAAAAAAAGTACAATATTCTAGTGATTTTTTTAAGTGCCTTTAGATTGCCTCATTAAAACCTTGCAAAGGAAAACCCAATGGGAAAAATCTAAGTGAAGGAAAGAGAGTACAATCAGCACTAATCATATTCTCCCCCTCATGTATACATATATCTTCAAAGATCTTTAAGCTGACACATGCCAATGTCATGTACTATCTTCTTAAATGTTGTGGTTGGTAATGACTTAGTGAATAAATTTGCCAAATTGTCACTTGACCGTATCTGCTTGACATCAATTTCACTGTTCTTTTGAAGCTCATGTGCATAAAAGAATATTAGTGAAATATGCTTGGTTCGATCACCTTTGATATATCCTCCCCTGATCTGAGCAATACAAGCAGCATTGTCTTCATATAATATTGTGGCGCTTTCTTTAATTGATGATAAGCCGCATTTTTCTCGAATGTGTTGAATTACTGATCTTAGCCAAATGCACTCACAACTTGTTTCATGGATCGCAATAATCTTCGAGTGATTAGAGGATGTAGCGGATAATGTTTGCTTAATAGATCTGCATGAAATGGCAATGTTGCCACAAGTGAATAAATAACTTGTTTGTGATCGGCCTTTATGTGGATCAGAAAGATAACCTACATCTGCATATCCAATCAACTGTGGATTTGACCCTTTTGGATAAAATAATCCCAAGTTAATCGTTCCACGGAGGTAGTGTAATATATGCTTGATTTCATTCCAATGTCTTTGAGTTGGTGCAGAACTATATCTTGCTAGCAAATTTACTAAGAGGGAAATGTCAGGCCGTGTGCAATTTGCAAGATATATTAGAGCACCAAATGCACTAAGATATGGTACTTGGGGACCAAGAATTTCAAAAATCATCTTCTCGAGGACGAAAAGGGTCATTTTTGACATCTAGTGACCTACTCACCATTGGAGTATTCAAAGGGTGAGCTTTATCCATTAGGAATTGTTTTAGGACATTTTTTGTGTGTGTTGACTAATGAACAAAAATTCCATTTGGAAAATGTTCAATTTGCAGTCCAAAACAAAATTTTGTCTTACCTAGATCTTTCATCTCAAACTCATTCTTTAAATAATTTGTGGTCTTTGTGAGCTCTTTTAGAGTCCCCACAAGATTTAAATCATCAATGTATACCCCAACAATAGCGAATCCATATTCTGATTTTTTTTTTTATAAAAACGCATTGACAAATTGGATTACTCACAAATCCTTCTTTTAATAAGTATTCACTGAGGTGATTGTACCACATGCGTCCGGATTGCTTTAATCCATATAAGGACCTTTGTAGCTTGATTGAATACATGCTTCGGGACGTGGAGTCATATGCTTCAAGCATTTTATATCCTTCAGGGATTTTCATGTATATATCATTATCTAATGACCCGAATAGATATGCTGTGACCACATCCATTAAACGCATGCCTAAATTTTCTAACACCACCAAGCTAATAAAAAATCTAAATGTAATTGCATCCATTACAGGAGCATATGTTTCCTTATAGTCAATGACAGGCCTCTGTGAGAAACCTTGTGTCACAAGTCATGCTTTGTACCTCGTAATTTCATATTTCTCACTATGCTTTCGTACAAATACCCATTTATATCTGTCAGACACTACACCCTCAGGTGTTTGGACTACAAGTCCAAATACTTCACGTTTCTCAAGTGAATTTAATTCTGCCTAAATTGCCTCTAACCACACAGGCCAATCATTTCTACGTTGACATTCTTCAATGGATTGTGGTTCCAATTCAAGATCATTATTTCCGGTAATGTCAATGGCAACTTTGAATGAAAATACGTTGTCAACAACAATTTTATTTCTATCCCATATATCTCTTGTACTCATATAATTTATTGAGATCTCATTATTTTCAGGTACCTAATCCTCTTCAGGGGATAACCCTTTAGGTTACTCCACTTTAGAAGGGTCATTTTCAAAGGGTTTATTTTTAGGAGAATTATGAATTTTGGATAGATTAATTATTTTTGTTGCCTGTTTCATGGGTATAGCTTCTTCAGGAGCAACGACTTGCTTTTCTTGCGTTTTTCTCTTTCTAGGGATTTTATCTTTAGCCAGAACAAGTCTTTCACGCTTCAGGCGTGGTTTAGACTCATTTGCTGTTGTATTAATGGATTGTCCTACAGGGATTTCAATCCTTACTAGGCTATTAGCAGCTGAAATGTGAGATTTTACAATTTTCTTACTATCAGTGAATACATCTGGTAATTGGTTTGCAATACTTTGCAAATGAATAATCCTTTGAACTTCAAGTTCACATTGATTTGTGCGAGGATCAAGATGAGATAACATCAATGCATTCCAAGTTATCTCTCTTTATGCTTCTGGCAACGATTTTTCTCCCCCTAATGTCAGGAAGACTGTTTCATCAAAACGTGCCTTAAAAACATCACCAGTTGAAATCTAATAATAGATAGAGAATCAAAACTAACATAAATTCCAAGTTTATGCTGAGGACCCATTTTAGTGCGTTGTGGAGATGCAAAGGGAACATATACAGCACAACCAAAGATTCAAAAGTGAGAAACATTTGGTTGTTGATCACAAATAAGTTGCATTGGAAAGTGTTTATGGTGAGCAGTTAGTCTAATACGAACTAATGATGCAGCATTTAATATGGCATGTCCCCAAATAGAAATAGGTAATTTTGTTTTCATAAGCAAATGACGAGCAATCATTTGAAGTCTTTTGATCAATGATTCAGCTAAACCATTTTGAGTGTGTATATGTGCAATAGGGTGTTCAACATCAATTCCAATTAACATGCAGTTGTCATTAAATGCTTGAGATGGAAATTCATCTACATTATCTAAGCGAATTTTCTTAATTGGATAATCAGGAAATTGTGCAGCCTTCCTAGTAGAAAGTAGACAAACATGTGACTATCTTGTTGATGCATCTATTAACACCATAAAATATCTAAATGGTCCACAAGGTGGATGTGTAGATCCACAAATGTCTCCTTGAATTCTTTAAGAAAGATGGAGATTCAATACCAATTTTTGATGGTAATGGTTAGATAATTAATTTTCCTTGAGAACAAGCACTACATGAATAGTCATCCAATGAAAGAATCTTCTGATTCATTAAGGGGTGTCCATGGGAGTTTTCAATGATTCTAGCATCATTGTTAATCCCGAATGTCCAAGACGATTATACCAAAGCATAACAATCCTTGGATCAAAGCACTTCTAGTGCACAACAACATTTGCTTCAATTGATCTCAATGTAATATAATATAACCCAGAAGAGAAAATAGGCAATTTTTCTAGTATGAGCTTCTAGCTTGAAACCGTTGAAGTAATATAAAGATATGCTTCATTGCCTTCATTATTGGTTCGATATGATAACCATTACTTCATATATCCTTAAAGCTAAGTAAATTTCTTCTAGATTTAGAAGCATACAAAGCATCATCAATACAAAATTTTGTGCCCTTAGGCAACATGAAATTTGCTCTTCCAGAGCCTTCAATTATGTTTGATGAACCAAATATGTATTGACCTTAGCTTTGATTAAAGTTAAGTTTTGAAAATACTTCTTATCTTTAAGTATTGTGTGCGTTGTTACATTATCTGCTAGACAAAAATCTTCCTCTATCATCTTGGAACTAAAGCCATGAGTAAGATGCATGTCTCTTCAAGTATGCAAAACATATACTATGAATTAATACTTTGAAAGAAAATAAATACATAATGAAGCAACTTTAAATTCATTAATAATAATTAGAATACAAAGTAGAGTAATGATATTGAACAATTAACATGTAGAGATATAAAAATTAGGAGAATACAAAGGAAGAATAGGAAAATCATATTGCTAATACCAAATCTATATCTCTATCTTCTCTCTATTTTCTGGTGTGTTTTACAATGGGTATATGCAAAGCTATATATAAAGGGAAGTGGGAAAGCTTTAGCAGTTGAAGGCTTACCATTTGTGGGACAAAATCCCTTAGATCTAAAGCAAAGGATTCCTTAGGATAATACTTTCAGATTTTTGCCCCCTTAGTGCAATGGGTGGATGGCTGATAAGCGACCCACATGAACAATGAATGGGTGTGTTAGGATAATAGATGTGATGTCCTAAATCATAGGTTTTTTCTAGACTGATTAATTAGTGAGATAATATATTTGAAATTTAAATTTGATGAGGGTGATTTTACAAGTTGTTACTAACACCTTAAGAAGGCTGACGGGAGTAACAAGACCGTCAGCTTTGGTCACCGAACTATCCCCTTCGACATCCGTGGCCCTGCCTCATGTCTGACGGCATTGGGTTGAAGGAAGAAAGTTGATGAAGTCAAAGCTGAAGGTTCTAAGCTGACGACCTTTCCGGAGACAGATATGTAAGCTGACGACCTTAGAAAGGAAAGGCTGATGGAAGGAAAAGCTGAAGAGGATAAGTAAGCCTTCATCCATAACCTATCTTGTCCTCCCACGAATGCGTGTATAAGGAAAGTTCTTGCGCTACATGTTTGACCCTAGTCGAGAAGATTCCTATAAGGAAAAGGGTTCTAGGAGATATGTAAAATCCACAAATTACTCTCCTAGAAGGAAAGTACTTCCTCACCAAGGCGTTTATTTCGGCTCCACACTACTATATATACCCCAAAACCCTCATAAACCACGGTACACATAATTCACTTCAGCTCTAGCACTTTAGGGTTGTGAAGAAGAAAAGAAGTTCTAACTTGACCTTTGGAAGGTTTTTGGCCGGCACAACACCGATGCCCTTTGTTGGTCTTGTCTGTTGTTGTGCAAGTGTTGTTTCGAGTAAAGTGAGGACTACGTGACAACTGGTGGATTTTTCTTCATCATCAAAATTGAACTTCATTAACTTAACAAACATAATTTACACTTAAACACAAACATAATTTACATAACATAATGTAATGATACAATGAGAGGAAATACTTAATATGTATGATCATTTTGACCACTAATCAGATTCTAAGCCTCTCTATTTATACCCCCAAAGAAGTCAAAAGCTTCAAGATGAGTAATATTTACTCCATCTAAGGCATCAAGGTAATCTTCTGGATCACCAAGTTCAGCAAGATTCACTTCAAACCCTTTCCTTTCTCTTTCAAGGCGGTTTGGTACAAGTCTACCAAGTGCTTAGGCGTACGACATGTCGTGACCAATGCTCTTTTATGCCACACCTATAACATTTTTTTTCATGGCACTTTTGAGATTTGTATTGTAAATACCTGCCATTTTCATGTTGTTTTATCTCAATTTGATTCAACCTTTTGTTATAAGGTGTGTTTTTCCCCCTTTGAAGGATTATGAGCACATCTCCCCCTATTTTGGATGTTTTTACCACATCCATGCCCAAAACCTCTATTTCCTCCATTTCTTTCAAATGATATTCCATTCACCTCAGGGAATGGTGTGGAGCCGGTTGGGCGAGACTAGTAATTTCTCAATTAAAGTTCATTATTTTGTTCAGTCAGTAGAAGAAATGATATAAGTTCTGAATATTTTTTGAACTTACGCTCTTGAAATTGCTACTGCAAGAGCATATTCAAGGCATGAAATATAGTAAATATTTTTTCTAACATGTCTTCCTCAATGACCTTTTCACCACATAATTTCAATTGTGAGGTAATTTTATATAGTGATGAATTATACTCACTTACACTTTTGATATCTTGCAAACTTAGGTGCAACCAGTCATAACGAGCGTTTGGGAGGATTACACTTTTGTGGCTCTCATATCTCTCCTTCAGTTTTTAATTCCTCATGAAGATGATGGCGAATGAAAATCATTGCCTTTGCACGATTTTATAGGGATTCTTCATTGTCTTCTTTAATGGTCTTTGCAAGAGCCATTGCCTCTAAATAGATCTCAACATCAAGGATCCATGATAGATAATTCTTACCCGATATGTTAAGGGCAGCAAACTCAAGTTTTGTTAGGTTTAACATAATTTATATATAATAGAGATGATATTAATAACCACAATAAATAAGCAATTATAACATGCAAAATATTAATATAGTAATGCAATGTTTAGTCTAGATGTAATAGACGTAAACTTATGCCATATATTAATTTATACATATGAATGTAAGAAGGGAGTCATAGGATGAATAACCTTTTTCAAGAGGCAAAATGATGATAACTCTTTTGAATCTGGCTAGAGTTTCGTGCTGATAACGCGTTATAAAATAGAGGATCTATATATACATATATAGGTAAGAGAATAAAATATGAGGATAATATTATATCTGAATTGCTTTTTTTCTAGTGGTCATCCACCATAACATATTATTTCTGGACTGATATACTTATATCTCTCTTTTACTCTCAGTGTCTCTCTAATTTCCTCGGTACATTATAATGGGAGCAAAGGCCCATATATATAGGCGAAAGATGAACTGATGAAGCAACTACAAAGGGGGTCAAGATCCCCTAAAGTTGCTGCACCCATTTAATATGATAGACTTAAATCCATCACCCATGAAGAGTAAATAGCTTATATCAAAAGGAAATAGTGTAAAACAAAAAGGAAATAGTATATAACATTTTTTTTAAAGGAAAAATAAAGGAAGAATAAGAAGAAAGAGAGAAAGAGAGGTTGGGGCTTAGAAGTTCGGCCTAATCTACTCCATCAACCACTTTCAGATTGTCGAACTTAGATAGTACTGGTGAGTGATGGATGTTTTTTTTTTTTTTTTTGGGGGGTTTTGAAATTATTGAGATAAATTTGGAGTGGTTATTTTGAATGTTCTTCACTTCTTCTCCACTTTGGTGCCTTTTGTGGTTTGAAAAGGAAATTGGGGTAGCATTAGCAATTTGCGAGATGTGAAAGAGTTTGGGGGAAAACTTTAAATAATTTCTTAATCTGTTAGTAAACTAATAAAATTAATTATCAACTTCAATTCAAACGTAGTGCATGTTTTGGGAAAAAGGTTCAGATACTTTAGGATTGTTTTGTTTATTTGTTAATCATATGTGATAGGCCAAAAACGTATTGACCCCTTGTGATAGATTAATTGATTAATTAGCAAAGTTTATTAATTAATCAAATTAAAATGCATGCGTAGTAGCACAAACAAATCAGCAATTAAACTAAATATGCAGCAGAAAATAAATGACACGGTATTTGTTTACAAATGGGGAAAACCTACACGGCAAAAACCCCACCGGGTGAATTTAAGGTCACCACTCCTGAAACTCCACTATTACCACAACAAGCGGTTACAAGTAAAGGAATCCCAAGTACTTTACCAACCTACAGTTGAACCCTTACCCCAATACCCAATTGGACTTGTTCTGTAGTGACAGTTTCTCCTTTCAATGCACGGCTCCCAAGTACGTGACTAACCAATTGCGCGGATCCCAATACGCGACTTCAATCACCAACTAGAGAAGATAGTTGGCTGCAAAGTTCTTCAATTCATCCACACGATGAAGATCAAGAAGATGCTCAGTTACAAAACCCAACAGTGTAAAGACACAACAACTTCTTCACAAGAGAGATGAACTAGGGCAAGAACTTCGTCTCAAGTTACAATTTGCATGAACAAGGATTTCTCAATGTTTGTGCAACTTGCCACACTTTGACGGCCCTTAGAATAATCTTTTTATATGTTTAGGGTTAGGAGAAAAGAAGGCCCAAAGACATATCCACGAATTAGAATCAAAACAGAACTTAGAATATGTTTTTCTTAAATCTCGACAGCTACAGGTGTCGAGGTGCTGTTGAGCAGCTGTCGAGCCTCGGGGCTAGAACAGCTTCTTAAATCTCGATAGATGCAGCTGTCGGGCCAGCTGTTGAGATTTAATGAAGAGCACTTCTAAGCTTGTTTCTTGGACAGACTTGCATGGTTTTAACACTTGATCTTGAAACCTTGTTTCTTGAAGTATTAACCACATCCTAAATCTACCCAATTACAAGTAAAGTGCGTTTTGACAAAGGATTAGTCAATTACATAAAATAATGAACGACATATGTTCTAAACAAGTGAAACACATATGTCCTAACAATATGCATTAATCAAGCAATAGCAAATGAATAAGACATTTGATTAAAAAATAAAACATGAGAGAAGGGAAACATTTGGGGTAACAGACCTTTGAACTTCTATGGTGACTTTTCTTGTAGTAATTGTAATATTTGCTTCTTGAATAATTCTTATTCCAAATAAGCCAAAACTTGTTTCTATAATTTTATTTGGAGATTTCGCAGAAAATAAGTTGCGGAAAGAGGATTCCCTTTTATTTTTTTTTAAAAAAGTTACAGAAAGAGGTAAAAGAATGAGAAGAAACGATAGTTTATGGGCCGAAATGGGAAATTAGCAATAATTTCTAAAAAATATAATTAATAGGCACTATTACAAAACGATATTTTTTACTAACATCTCGAGTCTAAAAGACTCGATTTTGGGCCTAAAAATCGAGTTTTTAAGGGTCGATTTTTATGGTCTGATCCCGTCTGATGTGACATTTTTTCCACATGGTGTCCACCTAGAAATTGAGTCTTACCGACTCAATTTATAACCCTTTACAAACCATATATAATTTTTTAAGCACACACCTTTACATCTTCTCATCAGAGAAGAAAGAGAGAGAGTATAAAAACCCAAAAACAGATCGGCGTTGGCGGCTTCAGATTGGTTTCTAGGTTTTTCTTTTTCACAAGATCGCCTTTCATGCCGCCGATTTGGACGAGGGAGTTGGTCATCGCCGATCTATGAGCGTTGAGTCTGTTCGGCGGAGTCGACTGTGAGTGCAAGTAGGAGCTGAAGCCTTTGTGTAAGCTGCAGTGGAAGGATCTGGGGTGAGTGGTAGGAGAGTACATACAGGTTCGTTTCTGAAGGGTGGTGCGCTTCACAATCTAGTGGTGGTGGTGAGGGTTGCTGAAGGTACCGGATGCGCCGCCGCGTGGGGAGATGGATATGGATCTGTTGGGAGAGATCGAGTGCTGGTGGTCAATGGTGTCATTTTTTTTTTTTTGCTGGTGTTTTTGGTTCTTCTTTGCATAAGTTTTTTGGTGTTTGATTTTTTTTGGTGGGTTTGGTTATGACTATGGGTTGTGGTTAAAATGGCAGTTTGGTGGCTGTGTTGGTGGTGGTTCAGTAGCTGTGGTTGTGGTTGGCGTGGGCTATGTTGGGTTTGGTTGTAATAGTGGGTTATGGTTGTGGCTGTGTTGGTGATGGTTTGATTTTTTTTTTTTTTTTGCTGTGGGTTGGGGTTGCTGTATGGAGTTTGTTGCTGGTGGAGTGGTGGTGGAGGTGGATGTGAATGTGGCTAGTTGAAAGTTTGTTGTGGGTGATATTTTTTTTGGGTATTTCTGCCTTTCTGGGAATAGCTTGTACGAGAGACTTAGACTAAAAATTTTTTTGGCTTATAAATTGAGTGTTAGAGACTCGATTTTCAGGTGGACGCCAAGTAGAAAAAATGCCACATCAGATGGGATCAGACCAAAAAAATCGATCCTCAAATACTCGATTTTTAAGCCCAAAATCGAGTCTTTTAGACTCAAAATGTTAGTAAAAAATATAGTTTTGTAACAGTGCGTACTAATTATATTGTTTGAAAATTATTGCTAATTTCTCATTTTGGCTCAATTTTTGTAATTGACCCTATTAACATCACAAAAGACACGCGCTAGTACAGATAATCTAATCTAATACTATATACAAAAGCAGAAACTTTTAAGGGGTGCTGCCACGTTAGGAAAAAAGCCTATCTAACAAACAGACACGTATAAGTCAAAAGAGCAATAAATTATATTGTTTCTCACGTTAACACCGTTTGGTGGTCTCTGTGTATATATATAAAAAAAAAAAACCGGTTAAAGCAAAATAAAAAAAAGGCTTGCAACTGAAAAAACCTAGCGATACAGAGCCTGGGACACGGAGAGAAATAGAGAAAGAGGCGATGAGGAGAGACATCTCAGGCCGCCGATGCCGCCACCGCCGTTCGTCTCTGTTTTTTTTACCGAAGGTCAGCATACTCCTTTTCAAATACTGTTTTTGTTGTTTGAAAGACTGAAACTTCGATTGATGTATATCCAGAGTTTGCAGTAAAAAAAACAAACGTTCTATCAAGGGTCTCTCTTCCTCTCAAAAACCCTTCGTTCCAGGGAAAAAAATGCAAAGGATGGAAGATGAGTCCCTCTACCTATTAACAATGTCTACGATGGGATTCCTATCCATTCTCTGACCTTTTTTTTTTTCTTCTAATTTGTGGTATATTCCTAACTTTTACAATTATAGTTGGGTTTGGTTCTAGAAATTAGGGTTAAGGAAATTGAAATTCTGATATGTCACTATCTTTATTAAATATTTTTGGTAATGGGTTTCTTTGAATTTTTCTCTTTCAGATTTAAATCATTCAATTTCTTTCTCTGCACAGATGAAGCGGAATCTTTGTTCAATCTAGAGTATCTAAATTCATCAAAGCAAAGGTACCAATTTCTTTTCCTAATATTCTCTTCCCTTTGCCTCTCTATTTGTTTAATTTAGGGAAAACCTCCACAAAATGAAATCCTTCAAATTCTTTAAACTAAATCATTTCACTTTAATTTTTAGGTTTTGTTTGGGATTGAAATTGTGGCTTCCAAAATATAAAAATATAATGTTATTTTATTTATACATTGTTGATTTTAGTCGATAGTTTTTTAAAAGATACTTTTAAGTCATGATTTTGTTATTTTTTTATGGTGGGTTTTTGTGGGTTTTGCATGTTATAATTTGTGAAAACTTAAAGTATAATGTTCTTTGTACAAAATTGATTACTTTGTAGGTTATGGCAGAGATTTTTTTCTTTAGAGATTCCTAAGTGTTGGTTTTGGTGTTTACTGTTTACAATATTTGGTTTTTTGGGTTTTTCATGTTGCGTGCCATTCTTGAAAATTCGTTGAGAATCTTTTAGGTACTAAGAAAAAAAATGAAACAACAGTAAATGGAATTGCAACCAGTTCTGAAGGTTTTTTTTTTTTTTTGGTTTAAATTACATTTTTTAGTTTATTTTGCTAATGTATGAATTGTGGTGATAAGTAGAGAATTGCAACCAGTTCTGATATTTAATACCAATGAAACAATAGTAAAAGGAATTGCAACCAGCTCTAAAGGTGGTTTTTTTTTTTTTTTTTTTGTTTAAATTACATTTGTTAGTTTTACTTTGCTAATCTATGAATTGGTGAAATTTCAGCAAATTGAGGTGATAAGTAGAGAATCTGTCATGCAATCACATGAGAAAAAAAAAAAAAAACCCAGATATTTTCTTTGGTCTTTTATTCCATTTTTTCCCTGCCCTTCGATCTGATTTTTGTTGTTAACACTGCTCTGTTTGTGTTAAAACCAAAAAAACAGATTTGTTCTAAATAAAATTTCCTTTTTTCGTTTTTCCCCTGCCTTTTGATCTGATTTTTTGTTGTTCATGCTGTTTTTGTGTTTTATTAATATTGAAATGGTTTAAAACCAAACGGTAGACCCTTTGGTAAAACAGTATTTAAACCGTGTGTTTTAATTGTTTTATGGGTATTTTGGTTGGACTGTTTTCAAAGGTTTGTGGGTTATATTTTGGTTTGCATTTGGGTTAGAATTGGTTTTGTTTGCATATTTGGAATTAATGTTTTTTATTTCCTCATCTCCATTAGAATTTAGTAGTTGCAATGGAGATTTGGTTTAAAATAAAATTACAAGTTGTTTTGATATTTGCTTTTGGCCATAACTTGATTTTAGTGCTGAAATCATGGCCATTGTAGAAACTTGAATCCTGTGCATTAGCTTTATGTTCATTATTTACTCTAAGAATGGCACTGTGTTTTGCTATTGGCTGAATTGTTGCATTAAATTATATTATATATCCTATTATTAACTGTTTTTTAAGGCATTTTACTACCCGACACCAGTAACATCTATATTATAGTCGGATACTGTTTCTTCTATCGTTGAATATATTTAATGTAATACTATTATCAATTTAGGTTCAGGTTTGGGTATTTTGGTTGAATTGTTTTTAAGCTAGGTTTGGGGTTAGATTTTATTTATATTAAGGCATTTGGGTTGGAATTGGTTTTGTTTTGTATTGGCACAGGAATCAAGAAAAATTTAGTTTTAAATTCGCATCTTCTTTTTATGATTGAGTTTATCTGTTAAAGTATATTTGAAGTTTATGTTTTGTATTTCTATTGTCCCATAGGTTCAGTGGATCAGGTTTTACTTCAAAACTCTTAACACTATTTGATCATGATTGCAATTATATTAAATTAAAGGTTAATTTGATAGGCTCCAAGTAATTGTGAAACGGCATGTCTGTTTTATTTCAAAGTAATTTTTTTTTCTCCTATACTTCAAAGTCTTGACATGAAGCACCTTTAGGATGCCAGTTACCATGCCAAAGTACAGCTCTTACTCCATTACCTATAGAATGGCTAAACGGAGGTTTAACCATCTCTTTAAGCTGTAGTATCTTCCTGCAATCCCATGAGCAAATTGGGTATGTGGACATACCAAAAGCTTTGCCTTTTAAGAGATTGGTGTGTACCCTTGCTACCCACAAGGAACCTGCCTGTATAAAGAGATTCAATCCATGCTTAGTAACATCAACCTTATTCCAATCCTAGAGATTTTTAAGCCCCCCACAAGGAACCTGCCTGTTTAAACAGATTCCATCCGTGCTTAGTAACATCAACCTTATTCCAATCCTAGATATTTTTAAGCCCCAATCCTCCTTTTGATTTAGAATAGCAAACCACATCCCGTGCAGCTATGCCTGCCTCTAGAGACAATAGAATCAGCACCCGTTGTCAAAAATCTGTTGAAGCACCTCTCTATCTCTATGATCACTTTAACCGGAAGAATGATGATAGTAGTCCAGTAAACTTGAATACCATAGAGCACAGATCGTATGAGTTGTAACCCCTTGCAAAAGAAAGTGTTCTGTCACACCAGGAATTTAAAGGCGTGCAGTCACTACTAGACAGTTTTCTAGATATCAAATGCAAGCCTAAATATCTAAGTGGCAGTTGGCCTCCAACAAACTTCAAGAAAGATAATATCTGGGCCATTGAACCTTCACTCTTGCTGGTGTTTGTTTGAAGACATGAAAGAATTTTGAATTCATCTAACGCATTTTCTATGATGCTAACAGAGCCTAGGTGAGCACTAGCTATATATAAAAGAAGAAGCCTTCTCCTGCAATTAAGGCCAAGCTGCCACATAGGAAAAATGTCCATTTAAAAATCTGCCACTCTTACAATTAAAAAGCAAAACATTATACTGTTTCAGCAACACTAAAACACCGTTTGATACTCTCTCATTATAAAAAGAAAACTAACCAGTTGAACTTAAAATTAGTTCAAAAGGCTTAATACGGTGAAACTTAAAAGCCTGCTGTTTATTCTCTTTATTTTGATGCTTTGGTCTCAAATTATCATCTCTTTTTTTTTTTTTTTTTTTTTTTTTTTTTTTTTATAAGAATCATCTCTATTCTTTTGTTTTGAAAACATTAGGAATATCACCCTTGATTAATGTTTGATGCTTTCAAATCTGAAAGTTTAGAGTGTAGAATTTTAAAAACACATAATTATTCATATAGGCAATTGCAATGTTTTAAAATTTTAGAATACTACCAATACAGTCCGTTTTTTTAAAAAAAAAATTCTTTTAAAAATTTGTGGATTAAATATGTTTTAGATTTGGTTCTTTTGGTTGGATTGTTTTTCATTTGGGTATTTGGGTAAAGATCTTTGGGTTATATGTGGCTTTGATTAAGGTATTTGCATTATGATGGTGGTGTATAAAATAAAACACATGGGAATGGAATTAAAGTCAGTGTCGTGACTAGCACAAGAAGCAGGTACGCTCTGCACCACTTAGCAGTGGCGCATCCCAAGTGGAAACTACATCACCTCTCTTTGACTCACTGAACCCACCCTTCATCAAAGCCCCGCTGACTGCAATGCTTAATAGAGAACATTTTTAGCTAAAGTCCAGTATTTCTTCTTTTCTTGGTTTGGATGGAATCAGATTTTTTTGGTTGCCTAAGTTTAAGATAACCTGGTTTTTTTTTTTAAAGGAATTACAGACTCTTTTAGACAAAGATACATATATTTATTGAAGTTGGCATGATCTCCAATAATAGTTGTGACTCCTATTTTGGTAGTTAACTTGGGACTGTTTTCAATTGAAAAGTAGAACATTAACAAATTTGTTATTTGTTCTTTATGAGATGTATACATGTTGATTGTGATTTTTATGTTGCAAAAGCCATTAAGAGTAGGAAAGAATCCTTAAAATTGCTTCTAATATTGCTGCATTTGGATGATTTAAAAGTTATATAGGCATGGCTTTATGCATAAACTTGTGATGTTTTATTGCTGCTTTTGCGTGTTTGAGCTTTTGACATCTGATTTTTGGAGTGAATGATCTATGGGATTTTTCTCCTCAGTCCATGTGTGTTTAATTGTAAAATATGTGTTCCAGTTTTGGTATTATTTAATTCTAATAAATGGGTTTTGCATCCTATTAATCTTATAGGAGTTAACACTAATCATCTTGAATGCTATTTGATTTTTTGGTACATGTTAGTCTATTGCTTAAATATTTTCGTATTTTCAGCTTCTATTGAGAGATGCTGTCTTTAGGAAATGTCTTTGAAATTCCTATCCACAATCTATCTTTTTCTGAGTTAGATATTTTTTAAAGATGATACTTATTCCTAAATCAGTTTATGATTCTTGATATGTAGATTATTTACAAATAGAATGTGCTTTTAATATTAATATATATATATATATATATATATATATATATATATATATATATTATTCCAAATGCTTGCTCAACATTGAATTTACGTTTTAAATTAATTTAGTCTTGGTCCCATGAGCATTCAACATTACAGGCATTTTTTTTGCTTATACCCAAAATTTTGTACATGCATGTGTTTGCTGCACCCATACCCAGTTAGTAACAAAAATATTGAATGATTTATGATAACAATAATCCTTTGAAGTTTATAGAGTTCAACATAGTGCACCATTCTCTAATTTATGTTGATGCTACTTTGTTAGGTCTTAATTGCTATTAAGAGCCGAAGAGTAGTTGAGAAACTGTGAGACAAATAAGAAAATGACTATTAATGACATTGAGAAGAGGACAAAAATTGTTAATATCCTTATGCACCAAGAAATTTATGGAAAAGGATTGAGCTAAAAAGCATTAAGTAGATGTACATGGCTTAAGAAAGGAATCAGGTAGCTGCAGATTTCTCTGTGAGATTTCATGAATGTAACTTTGATTTACTGCTATTATCTTTTTTTTATTTTTTTTATAGGGCAGTACAGTGATTGGTATTAATAAAACTCTACAATATAATTTTTTTCAACAGTTTTGGTTTTTTTTCCCCTGCCCTAAGATATATCTTTTGTCCAGTTTTTGTATTCTTGAAATTAATTGTCCTTTGTGTAGTCTAAATTGGATAGTTATTGTAAGAATCCTGTAATTGTGATAAACATAGATTGTATAATTGAGGTTTTCTGTATTTCCCTATTCAGTATGTCTTCATTTGACCATATTTAAGGGAGTTTCTCATCATTTGAAATAGGGAAGGTTTTTTTTTTTTTCTTTAAAAAAATCAGTATATTTCTTTTAATTGTCTATGGAGTTATCATAATATTTTTATGATATCATGATAATGTTTGATTGGCCAATGGAGTTAGCTCAAAATGTATCAAGATTACGTTATTAGAGTTTGATAGACAATTAGTGAAAGAACTAATGTTCTACTAATAGAATCTTATTATGATTTTAAATATTTATTCGTGAATGATAAATAAAAATAGCCTGCGTATGGCGCGGGTCATGCACTAGTAATAATAATAGTTAAAATAAAATAAAATATAAATTTGAATTTTGAATCCTAATTACATTCAAAACGGTGCCGACTCTCTTTCTGCCGTCTTCACAGGCACAGCCCTCACGCCGTCGCATTGTTGTTCTTATTTCAAGCTTAGCTACTCAAGAACAGAGCAGACGTTAGTCCGCAACCACTGCAAAGAGCCTCGCCGTTCACCGTCTCTCTAAATTCATGTGAGTCCTTGTCCATTACAAGGACCAACTTATCGACCGCAAGGTTTGTGACTTTTCAACATCTCTCAAAACCCCCATTTTTTATTTGTTACATCATTGCTCTATTGACTCATTTAGGGTTTCTAATCTTTGTTTCTGAGGTTTTTTTTTCCCCAACAAATTAATGTAGAAGAATGATCATTGGGTTATTATCATCTCTTGTAGTTATATGTAGAACTCAACAGAATTTATGAATTACTAATTATAATGTAAAAAAAAAAAAAAAATCTTACGAGATTTATTTTTTGTTGTGGGAAACCTCAAGAGGTTGGCTTAACCTCTCATAATAACCTGGTGCGTGTGACGGGGGGACTGCATAAACCCGAGGAAATAGTCATCAAAGAGGTTTGGATATCCACCTTTGTTTGTAAAAGATAGAAAAGTTTTTTGTTGTGGGATTGTCATTCTAAGCATTTCTTTCATCATTTGATTCTTCTGATTGTTATTCTTCTATACTCAAAACTTTTTCTTTTAATTCTTTAAGGGGACTACTCTTCTGCTCTTATCTGGCATATTTATATTTCCTTTTTTGTTATAATATTGGAAGAACGAGATACGAAAATTTTAATGGAAGTTTGCTTCTGCTTAACTGAAATTGTAGTGCATGGACTGAAATCATGTCTTGAAGACATGGTTTTGGTGCCTTGGATTGAACTTGTGTCTTCCACGATTTTTGTGCATTGTCAAATGGTAGCTTCTCCATTTCCAAGTTCTCTTATACGTTGACACGAAAATAGTGCTGAAAAGAATATTTTAAGTAACAACCATGCTAGGACTAGTTAGCGCTAGACTCACTGTTTTAGATAACTTTACTGTTTTGAAATTTAAAGCTGCAAATTACGAGATGGAGTTAAGTTAGTGGTTCTCATAGTCATGGGATGAAAATAACGTTACAAAACTGTGGTTTCAAAATATACACCCTCAAGGCCTTTCCTTTTCAAGTGGAGCCAGCACTCAGCTCAGCAGAATACCAAATTAATCCCAGTAGTCTGTTTCAATTTTATTTTACAAACTTATTACGTATATAAATAATTTAAAATTCTTAAATTTGTTTGGACTATCACGGTTTTCATTCAATTAGCTTCTTTGTTAAAAAGATCAGGTCCCTTTTTTTTAGTGTTTTATGTTTATCTCTCACTATATTGCAGGTTCCTTCAGAGTTTATAAAAAAGACTAATAGGAAGAAAGTAAAAAGTTAGGTTTATGGCGACAGAATCGTCAGAGGGAGAAGAAGAAAGGAAAGTTAATGATGGGAATCAGGTGCTGATAGTGGAAGACAACCTTAGAGAAATGGGGAAGAAGGCTGCCTGGAGTGTCAGCTCTTGCAAGCCTGGCAATGGTGTCTCTGCCCTCCGTGACAAGAACCTCGAGACCTATTGGCAGTAATTAACTACAAACTCTCTGTAACTGAACCTCTCTCTGTGTCTTTGAAACCCCAATTACATTTTTTTCTGGTTGGTCTCAGATCAGATGGTGCACAACCTCTTTTGGTTAATATTCAATTCCAGAAAAAAGTTATGCTTCAAGTATGTCATATGCAGTTTCTTATTCCTTTGTTTTTCAATCCTTTTGTTAAATGTTGAAAAAATTTTGTTTAGTTCCTTTGTGTGTGTGTGTGTGTGTGGGTCAATAGCAATTGATGTGGTTGTTTTATTTATGAAGTTAGTTGTTCTTTATGTGGATTGCAAGCTTGATGAGAGCTACACACCCAGTAAGATCTCCATTCGCGTTGGCAATGGTTTCCACAATTTGAAGGTAATTTCTTTTGATTTGGGTTCTTAAGAGTACCCTTCGATATTACTGGTAATTGAATTGGAACATGTTTGACACAAGCAGTAATCTACATTTTTTTTTTCCTTTTGTTTTGTGTTTAATTTTCTCACCAAGAGTCAATTTGGCTAATCTGGTTATGCTCCCTGCAAATCTCTTTAGGAGGTGAAAACTGTGGAACTTGACAAGCCAAGTGGTTGGATACATCTGTCCTTGTCTGGGAATGATCCTAGGTAAGTGGTTGAAACTTCTTTTACATGTACTATTTATGCTATTTTTCTTTCAACTACTCGCAAATTCTTCTTCGATTTCGTTTCTTGTTTTAAACAGTTTTGAGTTACCAGTAGATCATTGATCTTATTTTGAGTGATTTTTTTATATCATTGAAACCATGCACAAAATTATTACTGGAGAAGCTTACATGCAGGAAAGTATGCTAGATTCATTTCAAAACATCTTGTGGATGTTTTCAAGACTCACTAGTCATCTTTTACAGCCTGTTGACAGATAAAGAACCTGTGAATTATCATTTTTTGTTCACATAACTTATCAAGAACAGCTTTCGTCTATGATTAATATAGTCTCTAAAATAAATTACCTCTCTACTATCCAAGCACCTGTAATATGTAAATGTGCTGGTCCAGACATGTGCGTTGTACAGTGCCAAAGCAAAACAGAATTTGGTAGACAGTTCCTGTTTTATATTTTGGAATGACATTGGTATATTATGCGTTTGTGCTTAATTTGTAGTTTCATTGCTGAGGGAAAGTTGATTACAATGTGACTGAACCATGTAATTCCTTATATTTCGTGTCCTTGAGATCAAGGAAATTGATTGAGATGTGTTGATCTCTGTGTGATTAGTTTTTGTCTGCATTGATTTTTGCACTGAATTGTGAACTTCTTTACACCATGTTTGGCAGGGAAACTTTTGTCAACACTTTTATGTTGCAAATTGCTGTGTTGTCAAACCACCTGAATGGGAGGGATGCTCATGTGCGGCAGATCAAAGTTTACGGGCCTCAACTGTGCGTGTCCTTATACTTTTTCTCCATCAATTACTAATTGTTAATAAAATAACTACGTATTACTAATCGTTAGTAAATTACCATTTTCCACTGCAGGAATCCTATACCACATGAACCATTTCACTTTACTTCGAGGGAGTTCGTTACCTACTCTCTTGTGAGATGAGAGAGGTGACCCTAGCAAAACTATGTTGAACTTTGTAGGACTGAAAGCATGCAGTTGATAGCCATTGAATTTTGTAGGACTGAAAGCATGCAGTTGATAGCCAGATCATATTAAGAACCAAGAGGATATATCTCTAGACTCTAGTCATGTATAGGTACATTTGATTTTCTCAATACCAAAGTATGGTTGGTTTTCAGTTGATTGTTTTATTGCACGAATTGGGGGCCATTTTTCCTCACATCACGTCTTATTTCTTAATTCATAATTTCTGACATCTTGGGAAAATACAGTGGGAATTTGGTGTTGTTACATCGCATTCAAGTTTTACACCAGCATCTCTTCCTACTCTTTCATACATACAAACATTAAAAAAAATTGTATAAAAAATATATATATCTAATATGATGAACATGAGAGAGGTTAAGGTCAGTTGTAATCACAGGATTTGTTCTCTTGGGTTCGAACCCATAGCTGATGATAGAAGTCATAGAACTAGAATAGATATTTTTTGTTTCCTACTCACACGAGCCCATATCCTTGCCTTTCGATCAATCTCTAATTCTAATCTCCCCCCCCAATCTGGCATTGTGTATAAACAAAAGTTTATTTTGACCGGTAATAGTGCTTTGCAATATAGAAGTTCCCAAGGAATTCATTAGAGGAATGTTTCAAATAGGCATATATATTACTTTTACACTATTCATAATAAACTTTGGCGGATAAGTGAAAAATGAAAATAGCAGACGAGAGTATAAGATTCTAGTACTCCTTACAAACAATTCATCATTTATACATCTTAAATGACTTAAAGAGAAAGCAAATATAAATAAATCTATAACAAGTACTAAAAAAAAATACAAGACTTTAATAACATAAGAAAAATGTAACTTTATCAACTACTTACTAACATTATGCTAAGAATGTAACATAATTGTCAATCAAGTATCCTCTCTTTCTATTCAAATTTCTCCTCCCAAAACATTACCAAAGTAGACTGAAATTTTGATTGGTATATACAACATTCTATCACAACACCATCTTAGCAAATTAGCAAAAGATGGAGAATAGCTACAACCTTAATATCTTTCAGCTACTTATTTCAAAGAACTAATTTGTGTAACCAACAAATTAAGTATTATACGACAATTACTTATTTCAAAGAATTAATTTGTGTAACCAACAAATTAAGTATTATACGGCAATTAAGAACGATAAATTTAATATTAAACTTGTAACATTTAAAGTAAAGAAACCAGTATCTAAAACATTATTTATGAGGAAATGAAACAAATTAATATAACTCTTAACACCTATAAATATCATCAAAGCATAATTTAATTTTCCACCACCTTATTTACTTCTGTAAGGACAAAAAATCTAGGGCATGTTTTTGGGCCTTGGGCCTGATCCAAGGGTATTAACTTGTCGGAGGAAGGTTTAATGGTAGTAACAACACCGAACTTAAAAGCCCACAAGTGAACTGTTGCGAAAGAGGCTGATGGAAGTTGTCCGAGGAGGGACATCTTCTCGGCTAGATGAAGTGAAGATCATATGATACGCCATGATGTTTAGAAGGAGATTTTAGTAGGTCTGGTGGATGAAGATGTGTTTCACAAGGGCACGGAGGGGAAGAACGAATGAGAAATATTTTAGAGAAAGCTGCTATCACCGCATTAAAGACTTTGCACCTACCTCTTTGGCCGCATTAGTGAGGAAATGACATCTGAACAGTGGCGATCAACCTTACAGCTATTGTTTGAAGACTTCAAAAGAGCGGTGGATGGGACAAGTATCTTGATCGGGGATCTGATTCATACGTGGAGGATTGAGGGAAGAAGGAGGATGATATAAAAGGAAAAGAAAGGCATTCAAGGAGGGAGATTGAAAAAGAAAGAGAGAAACACTGTACATACCATCCTTAATTGTAATTTATCTTTAGAACAAGGAAAAACAATACAAACCGTCCTCGACATACGTCTGAGGAGAAGTTTTGTTACGTAAACAGTTCGTTGCATGTGAATTGGGGATCTAGCCCATCATTTTTGTTATCCAACATCCATAGAACCTAGGTTTCAAGCTCACCCTCTAAAAATTTCATTGTATTGGACTTTTTGGGCCTGTTCCTTTGATACTGTTGGGTTCGGGTGCGAATTGTGACCTTACAATTGGCACCGTCTGTGGAAAATCTTGTGTTTTAGATATTGGACATTATGGCAAGCTCAGGTCCACACCATGCAGAGTCTATGAGGTCCCAGCATGAAGATCACTTCTTGCATCTTGAGCAGGAAAGAGATCAAGAGGGCAGTGTGCTTACAGAACACACCGGCAAAAGTCGTTCACGAGGGGGAAGTAGAATTCCTCATAAGGAAAGCCATGCAGAAGGAGATTGACCACCTGAAGAAGAAGTTGCGTCGTGAAAGACGAAGGCGTACTCCCTCTTTTTCTGACCCTTCTTCTGAAGATTCTCAGGGTAGCAGTTATAGGCCCAGGTCACGAACTCCTCCTAGTGAGTCTTTCTCCTATGAGGAGGACTATTTTTATGGTCATACGGACAAGAAGTTTTCCTCCAAGGGCTTGGGAAATGATGGTATGAGTAGGGCGTTGCACTAGATTTCTAAGTCACCTTTCACACGTAGGCTGGAGAAGGGGAAGCTTCCATGGCACTTTGCCCAACCAAATTTCACCATTTATAACGGCCGAATGGATCCCGTAGAGCATGTGAGTCATTTCAATCAGAGAATGGCGGTACACTCTAAAAATGAAACTTTAATGTGCAAAGTCTTCCCTTCTAGCTTGGGTCCTATTGCGATAAGGTGGTTTAATGGCCTGAGGGTAGGTTCTATTGATTCCTTCATGGAACTCATTAAGGCATTTGGGCGCTCTTCATCACCTGCAGTAGAGTTCCTCGGCCTTTGGATTCATTATTGTCCATGTCCATGAGGGAAGGGGAAACCCTGAAAACATACTTTGACAGGTACTAGGAGATGTTCAATGAGATCGATGGTGGTTTTGACGATGTGGCAATAAGAACTTTCAAAGTTGGCCTCCCTACTGAGCACGACTTGAGGAAATCTCTAACTAAAAAGCCTGTAAGGAGAGTACGTCGGCTCATGGATTGCATTGATGAGTACAAACGGGTTGAGGAAGATCAACAGCAAGGTAAGGGAAAGGCGAAGGTTATCCTTTAAGAGATGAGGGATTTCAGGTTGGATAGATACAACAATAACAGGCCTTGAAGAGATTTTGCTTGGCAATCCAGTCCTACCACTCCTCAGGTGGTTAATACTATATTTCGAGAACCAGTGCATTAGGTGTTGGAAAAAATCCAGAATGAACCATACTTCAAATGGCCTAACAAGATGGCCGGGGATCCCATGAGGCGTAATCAGAATCTCCTTTGCCTTTATCATCGAGAGAAGGGTTATACCACTGAGGATTGTAAGACTCTGTGGAATCATTTGGAGCAGTTGGTTAAGGTAGGAAGGTTAAAGTAGTTTCTGCATCGGCCCAATGGGCAAGGAGGTCATTCAGGCTCAATAAATCAAGGTAACAATGCTTTAAGGCCTCTTTTGGGTACGATTAATGTTATCTTTGTTGCCCCGGGTAGGACTGGTTCTTGTCCTTCCAGGGTGATGTCTGTGGCACGAACCCTTGCCGAGGAGTTTAGCTCTGAGCCGAAGAGGATTAAGGGGAATGCCCCACCTATTTTGGGTTTTTTGGAAGAAGAAAAGATTGGAACTATCCAACCCCATGATAATGCTTTGGTGGTTACACTGAGGATAGGGGGTTACGACGTAAAGAAAGTAATGGTTAACCAAGGTAGTGGGGCAGATATTATGTACCCTGATTTGTTCAAGAGGCTAAGCTTAAGACTTGAGGATCTTATGGCATATGACTCGCCACTGATAAGTTTTGAGGGGAAGGCTATCATACCAAAGGGACAAATTAGGTTGCTTGTGCAATCCGGCTCAGAAGTGGTGGAGGTGGATTTCATTGTGGTTTATGCCTATTCTCCCTACACGGCCATTGTGGCAAGACTATGGTTACATGCTTTGGGGGCCGTATCCGCAACTCTACATCTTAAAGTCAAGTTCCTATCTGAGGATCAAGTCGAGGAGCTAATTGGGAGTCAATCTGTAGCTAGACAGTGTATGGCGGCTGCAATTCTGCATCAGCCTGGACCAGAGTTCTTGGCCTCGGCTGAGGGCTCATTGCAATTAATGTCTCTGGCTATGTCCAGGGCAGCAGCGGGGGAAGATCCTGCGTGTGAAGAATTAGAAAAAGTTCTTGTAAATGATGATCTTGAAAAGTTCTTTCAGGTGGGAGTTCAGTTGTTGTCTCAGGAGAAGGTGGAGCTGGTTATGTTCTTGAAGAGAAATGTGGATGTATTTGTGTGGAATGCTTATGAGGCCCCGGGGGTTGATCCGAGTTTCATTTGCCATCATTTGAATGTCAATCCGGCTGTGGTGCCGAGGAAGCAACAACCTCGGCGCTCATCTAGAGAGCATTCTGAGGCTGTCAAGGAAGAGGTACTTAAGCTCAAAAAGGCTGGTGCTATCAAAGAAGTGTTCTATCCTGAATGGTTGGCTTATACAGTGGTTGTGAAGAAGAAGAATGGGAAGTGGAGAGTATGTGTAGACTTCACAGATTTGAACAAGGCTTGTCCTAAAGATTCTTTCCCAATGCCTCGTATAGATTAGCTAGTGGATTCCACTGTTGGGCATCCTTGGATGAGTTTTTTAGATGCTTTCCAAGGTTATCACCAAATACCTTTAGCTTTGGGTGATCAAGAAAAGACAGCTTTTGTCACCCCTACAGGAAATTATCACTATAAGGTGATGCCTTTCGGTTTGAAAAACACAGGGGCTACCTATCAAAGGATGATGACCAAGATGTTTGAGTCACAGCTGGGAAAGACTATTGAAGTGTATGTGGATGACATGGTGTTGAAAAGTAAAACGGTTTCCATGCATGTGGAAGACTTGAACAATACTTTTCAAACGCTAAGGAGGTACAAATTGCGGCTTAATGCTTCCAAGTGCTCTTTTGGTGTGGGATCTGGTAAGTTCCTGGGTTATATGGTTACTCATCGGGGAATTGAAGTCAATCCTGCGTAAGTCAAGAAAATTGATAGGTTACAGCCACCTTGGAATCCTAAGGAAGTTCAGAGGTTGACAGGGATGACTGCTGCCTTCAACCTGTTTATTTTTCAGTCCGTAGATAGGTGTAGGCCTTTCTTCCAACTGCTAAATAAATGGAAATGATTTGAATGGACCGAGGAGTGCACTTTAGCTTTTCAACAGCTTAAGGAATATCTTTCGCAACCACCCATCATGTTTCGGCCAGAAGTTGATGAAGTTCTGTTCACATATATTGAGGTGGCCAATCATGCTGTTAGTTTGGTTCTGATACGGGTTGATAATGGTGTGCAGAGACCAGTTTATTATGTGAGCAAATCTTTACACGAGGCTGAGGTGCACTATTTATCATTAGAAAAGGCGATCCTAGCGGTGGTACATGCTACACGTAAGCTTCCCCATGACTTCCAATCTTATACGATTGTTGTTTTAACACAACTTCCTCTTAAGTTTGTACTTCGGAGTGTTGACTATACTGGACGGATTGCCAAATGGGGTACCATCTTGGGGGCTTTTGATATCAAGTATATGCCTCGCACCTCCATGAAGGGATAGGTCCTTGCTGATTTGGTTACGGAGTTTGCTGAGTCTTCATTAGAAGAGAACGCTAAGAGGTTGGACATGGATGAAAAATCAGTTGGCATGGTTTCGTGTAAGGAACCTTTGATATGGAAAGTGTATGTTGATGGAGCAGCAAATCAAAGAGGATCTGGTGTGGGGCTAGTTTTGGTGTCCCCTGAGGGGATTACTTTTGAGAAATCCTTAAGACTAGGGTTCTCAGCCACTAACAATGAGGCAGAATATGAAGCTTTATTGGTGGGAATGGATATGGTTTAGAAAATGGGTGGAAAAACAGTGCAAATGTTTTCGGATTCATAGTTAATCGTGGGCTAAGTGGAAGGGAAGTTAGAGGCTAGAGATCTGAGAATGCAAGAGTATCTAACCCGGGCCAGGTATTTACAATCAAAGTTTGAATCTTTTACCTTATTGCATATCTCTAGGAGCATGAATACTCATGCTGACTCCCTAGCCACCCTTGCGACATTCTCGGCACAAGGTCTACCACGGGTCATCCTTATTGAAGATCTATGTAAACCTACTGGAATGAATAATGACACCATCCGAATTCATCAGATTAGGGTGAGACCTAGTTGGATGGATCCTATAGCGTCATTCCTTAAAAATGATATCTTGCCTGAGGAGAAATTTGAAGTAGATAAAGTACGCAGAAAAACACTTCGATTTTGGCTGTCCGAAGACCAAAAGTTGTATAAACGCTCTTTTTCAAGACCATATTTGCTGTGTATACACCTTGAAGCAACGAAATTACTTTTGGAAGAGTTGCATGAAGGGATTAGTGGAAGTCACACAGGAGGAAGGTCTTTAGCTCATAGAGCTCTTACCCAGGGGTATTGGTGGCCCAATATGCAGAGAGAGGCCTAAGATTATGCAAAAAAAGTGTGACCAATGTCAGAAATTTGCTCCCAACATCCATCAGTTAGGGGGTGTCCTAAACCCTCTGTTTAGTCCTTGGCCTTTTTTTGGTTAATGAGGCTTGGACATTGTAGGATCTTTCCCAAAGGCAGCAGAGAATAGGAAGTGGTTGCTCGTTGGAACAGATTATTTCACTAGATGGGTTGAAGCTGAGCCATTGTCAAACATTAGGGATGTGGATGCGAAGAGGTTTGTTTGGAAAAAAATTATCACTAGGTTTGGAATCCCTCATACTCTTATTTCAGATAATGGTCTGCAATTTGACAGTAAGGCCTTTAGAAGGTATTGTTGTGATCTAGGCATCACAAATAGGTATTCTACTCCAGCTTATCCACAAGGGAATGGGCAGGCCGAGGCAGTCAATAAAGTTATAGTCAATAGACTCAAGAAAAGGCTGGATGATGCCAAGGGGAGGTGGGTGGAAGAATTTCCACATGTTTTCTGGATGTATCGAACTACACCTCGAAGATCCACTAGAGAGACACCCTTCTCTATGACTTATGGAGCCGAGGCTGTAATCCTTCTAGAAACTGGGTTTTCGACATTGAGAACGAGCTCTTTCATCCCAAGTAATAATGACAATTTAATGGAGAAAAGCCTAGACCTAGTTGAGGAACGACGAGAGAATGCCATGGTTCAGCTAGTTTATTATCAGCATAAACTCAAACAGGGATATGATTCTCATGTGAAGTTAAGGCCACTAGCCCGTAGAGATTTGGTGTTAAGGAAGGTCTTGGGTATTGCCAAGAACTCAGCATGGTGAAAATTGGGACCTAATTAGGAAAGACCTTATCGTATCACTTCAGTAGCGGGCATATGGGCGTATTATCTTGTAGACTTAAATGAAAAGGTTGTACCACGTCCCTTGAATGTAAATAACCTACGAATGTGCTATTATTAATGAAAGACATTTTTGCCATCTTATTTCTGTTGTCATAGTGTTGCGTTGATTAATAGTTTTCTAAATATCAAACAGAAACTTGGTCATGCCTAGCTCCTCGGACCACATACCTTGTAGAAATTGATATTTTTATTAAGTGTTAAACAGAACCTTAGTTATGTCTGGTCCTCAGGCCATCTATTTTGGAAAAATTAACATTTTAGTTCATTTTTCTAAGTATCAAACAAAAACTTGGTCATGCTTGGCTCCTCGGACCACATATCTTGTAGAAATTGATATTTTTATTAAGTGTTAAATAGAACCTTAGTTACGTCTGGTCCTCGAGCTACCTATTTTGGGAAAATTAACACTTCAGTTCATTCTTCTAAGGATCGAACAGAAACTTGGTCATGCCTGGCTCCTTGGACCATATACCTTGTAGAAACTGATATTTTTACTAAGTGTTAAGCAGAACCTTAGTTACGTCTGGTCCTAAGACTATCTACTTTGAGGAAATTAACACTTCCGTTCACCTTTCTAAGAATCAAACAGAGCTTTGGCTATGTCTTAGCTCTCAGACCACATACCTTGGTGAGATTGATGATTTACTTTTGTGCCTGAGTTTCACATAAGGTCTAGTCTTAGACCATATTCCTCTCATTTTTGGGTTCATGTATATTCTTATGTATTTAACTGTTAGCTGTTGCACGTTAAATAATATAATTCCAACATACAGGTTATCTACTGAAGGCATAGGTCCAGGAAATGAAATTATTTCCATGACAGATTGTTGATATTACCTAATGCACTATTGAGACCTACCCTGTTCATTTGTACACCAAGTCATTCATATTATGTATGCAAATTGTATTATGATAAAAAGTTAAACATTCCTAGTAAGTGAAATCTGTAAAGAATTAAAGATCAAAATCTTGAACTCTCATTATAATTGTACGTGATTCCATTGGAAACAAAAACACAGGATAAAACGACGGTAGTAAAATTATGATAAGAAAAAGCTATCTTGAAGTTAGGCAAAAAGTTGAGAGAGAATCCTAGGCTGCTTATGTCTTGGTTTTCAATGGAAGGTCTTCTGTGGACTTTGTTTTAGCTTCCTTTATTTTGTCTTCCTCCCCTTTTTGCTTGGGCCTAGTCTCTTTGGATTTGGGAGCCACTTCTTTGATGATGAGGGGAGCATTTGAAGGTTTGGTCTCGGACGGGGTCTTAATTTGTTTTCTTTTGTCCTTCACCCCTGGTGGAGGGTTACCCTGTCCAACTTTCTCGCTCAGATTCTCCTCAGTCTTCTCACCTTGCTCCGCCGCTTGATCAGAGCCTATAGATGCTTTACGAGATGGGATAGGTTCTTGGACTAGAGATGGCTGTGTAAGGGGCACTGTCTCGGAGGCAGTTGAAGGAGGTGGAAGGGCTTCAATCGCACGGATGTCTGGAGGGAGCCACATGTTTTCGGCCTTTCTCCACTTCGAGGTAGTAGGGACCCCTACCACATTAAGGGCTTCTGCCCATACTTGTTGACAATAACCCCTACATACTTTAGCTAGCTCTTCGGCTAATCCGATCTCCGTTTCCTTAACCCCCTTGTTGAAAGAGGCAAGTGATGCGGCATACACGGTCTCTTTGATGGTGCGAGCCGCTTCCTTGGCTTGAGCTAACTCACCCTTCAAGTGCAAAATGTCTTGTTGGGCAGTGTCTAGCTTTTGTCCTTTATCGAGAAGCTGTTTGCGTTGCTCCTCTGCCTGCGTCTCCACTGTCTTTTGTCCAGCCTCGATGCTTCTCTTTTTTCCCTCTTCCACCAATTTGTTGGCCAGCTCTTGTTTCTCCTGCTTGGCTAATCCAAGGGCTTTCTCAGTCTCGATCATGATACTGGCTTCAGCCTTAGCCTCATTCTGAGCATCTTCTACCCACTTCTCAGCCACAAAAACCTATTGGATAGCTTGCACAAAAGTGATGAACAAGTTCATTGTGACGAGAATAATAAAAAAGTGCGCGTATGATTGAAATGATAGAAAGAAAATCAAATGCAATAACAAAATAAACGAATTAGCAATTAATGTTGTTAATAATATCACATACCAAAGCTAGGTCCCTTTTCAGGGACAGGAAAAGATCTGGTTGCCTCATCCCTTTCAGGGCATCCATGTCCTTACGCAGCAAGATGGGCTATTCCAGGGCCTCAGCCAGGTAATGGGCATGCCATTTTTGGAATTCCCTTATGGAGGCATGGCGGGGAATAAAAGCCTCATCCAATGCCAAAAGAGGTGACCAATGAGACGGAGTTTGGCAAACCTCAGCCAATTTATGGCTATCCCTGCTCTCCACAGAGGAAGCTCGATTTGGCCTTTTGCTGCTTCTGCCTTTTCTTCTGGGACAACTCCTCTTCTTCAACCTCGCCCCCTTATTTCTCCTTTTTGAGGTTGGGTATAGGAAGAAGGGAGGCTGGAGGAGGGGGAGGGGGTGGGAGATTGGCAGGAGGTTGAGATCCTGAAGCGCCCTTCACGGTGGCTTGCTTACCCCTCTTGGCAAGAAGATCCTTCAAAGTTGTCCCTGGTTGTCGAGACATTTCTTCTTCTTTCTCCTCGGAGCTGTTGTCTACACGGGCAACTATGAAACCTTTGATACCAGAGCTCTCAGTGGATTCGTTTTCTTTGTCCGAGAGGTTGGCAACGTGGCCCTCTGAAGGTTTCTCTACTTTCTCAAGTCGGAATTGGTCTATTTCCTCCTCGAGTGACAAGCGAGAAGATGTGGATTCTTCTCTAACGGCTGTTGCTTCAGATTGCATAGGCGGAGGGACTGCTGTTATTAGACGTACGTATAGAATGACAGAGGGATCGTCTGGCAGATCACGTGGGGGCGAGAAACCCCGTTTTTGAGACGTCTATCCTTTTACATCTCCTGTCACCCGTGACGATTGCGTTGCCGATATCTTGGAAGGTAGTCAATAGCGGTTCGTACCCCAAGATGAGATGGGCTGCCCTCACCTGCCTATCTTCACTCACGAATACCTCGGATCTCAAAACTCTGTTGAAGTCCGAGATGCTAGATAAGCTTAGACGAGGCGATACGTGTTGTTTATCTATAAAGACATCTAAGAAGCCAAACATGGTTAGAACAACAACAGATTTGAAACAAGGAGAAAGTAAAATGCAATGTGAATTTAAGTGATAAGATTAGAAGAACTAAACTCCAAGCCAAGGGACCTAAACCCTATGGAATCACACCTAGTTTTCCCTCTTTGACTGGACAATGAGGACCGTCATACCACTTTCCAGAGGCGATTAAGTAGTCATCCTTCATGCCTTTGTTAGATTTGGGAAGACACGATATGAGTATAACGATGTTAGACCGAGACTTGAGGTAATACCCTATGTCTTGGACAACATCATGCCATGTGAGATTCAAACCCATTTGCTCATTGAGAGCGTCGACACAACCTAAGATTCTAAACATGTTAGGTGTACATTGGTTTGGGCATAATCTATGGCTACGCAGATGTTCACTGGTTACGTTCTTCATGGGAAGTGTTATTCCACCTTCTAAAAATGTGATTATGGGAATGACAACTTCTCCTTCTTCCCTATCGTTAGCTATGACTTCTGGAGGGCAGTACCTCAAACCTACTTCCTGGGGAATGTGGTATTTGGCCCGGAAACCCTCCATATCGGCGTCAGTATCTACTAAACATTTGAATCTACCCATTTGGTTGGAGTAAAGGTGAAGGTTTAGAAAGAAAAGGGGGTACAACTAGTGGCCGAGGACTATAGCCGAGGAGAAAAAGAACTTAAAAGGGTGAAAACTTACGAGAGATGGAGTAGACGACTCTTCAGGACTTCGTAGGAGTAGAAAAAATGAGGAACTCTTTAGAGCTAGTCGATTTCCGGAGTAAATGGAAAAATTGCAACTTCCCAGGCGTTTTAGATGAGAGGCAGAACTAAATGGTAGTTATCTCGCTCAAAATTCAAAGGAAGAATCCAGACCATTAGATTTATATCTCATCATTGGACGTGGGTGACAATGCGTCGCTTGAAGCAATTAATAGGGGCATTGTGGACTTCGAGGCGTCAGAAGTAGTTTTTAAAGAAGGAAATGACGTTCTCACGTGTAGCAGTTTAAGAAATATGCGTAGGGTCAAAACCTCAATTTTCTCCTCAGATGGAAGAGAAAAATGAAGTTTTGAGGGGCTATTGTGAGGACAAAAGGTCCAGGGCACATTTTTGGGCCTTGGGTCTAATCTGAGGGTATTAACTTGTCAGAGGAAGGTTTAATTGTAGTAACAACACCTGACTTAAAAGCCCATAAGTGAACTGTTGCGAAAGAGGCTGATGGAAGTAGTCTAAGGAGGGACATCTCCTCGGCTAGATGAAGTGAAGATCTTATGATACGCCATGATGTTTAGAAGGAGATTCTAGTAGGTCTGGTGGATGAAGATGTGTTCCACAAGGGCACGGAGGGGAAGAACGAATGAGAAATATCTTAGAGAAAGCTGCTACCACCGCATTAAAGACTCTGTACCTACGTCTTTGGCCACATTAATGAGGAAATGACATCTGAACAGTGACGATCAACCTTATAGCTATTGTTTAAAGACTTTAAGAAAGCGGTGGATGGGACAAGTATCTTGATCGGGGATCTGATCCATACGTGGAGGATGGAGGGAAGAAGGAGGATGATATAAAAGGAAAAGAAAGGCATTCAAGGAGGGAGATTGAAAAAGAAAGAGAGAAACACTGTACGCTCTACAAATTTCATTGTATTGGGCTTTTTGAGCTTGTTCCCTTCATACTGTTGGGTTCGGGTGCGAATTTTGATCTTACAACTTCTATCATATCAAAAGAAAAAAAAAACCATGAGAAGCTTCACAATTTCTGCCGTATTTTTAGTTGTTCTCTTGATCAATTCCAGTAAATATTTCAATATTTCATCATTCATTGATTTTCTAATTGAATAATCTGTCTACGTGAGTAATTTGGTGTACTTAATATAACTTTACATTTTGAGATCTATAAAACAAAGAAAATTAAATTAAGAAAAGAAAATCAAAAGTTTGGGTTTGATTTAAAAATGTTGAACAAAAAATAACATCATCTGAGATGGATTTATACAATTTTTTTTTGGATAGAATAGATTTATACAAATTCTTAGTACTACATGTTATGTTGAGTGCAGGCAATGACTTTGGATACCGCTTTTATATATATATAACCGAAACTTCTTAAGTTCTCACAATTTTTCACGTCAGTATAATTTTTTTCATAAAATTATCATTTTATTTAAAGAAAATTATTTTTGCTTAGTCTAAATTTAACAAGGAGTGAAACTCTATCTTTTTAACGAGTCCAACTTAAACTTAAACTTAAACTCAAACTCATCATTATCATCAATATTTAAATAAAATCCAATTAGCATTCCGTCCGTTCTTTAAGGTTTGGAATTGGCACTTCTTTAAAAGCTTTGTTTCTTCCTTGCTTTACTTTCTCATTTTTTGTTCTTTATACTTTCTTTACACTCCAAAAAAGCACAAAAGTAAGCTCATTTTTGTTCTTTAATCTAAAAATTGGGGTGGGAATGGGACGGGGAATAAGGCCTTTTTTACTATTTATTTAATTTTCACAAACAATTTCTTGAAGTAGCCTCAAAGAAACTATTTTGTTATGTAATCTCATTTTAAACCTGATTATATATATATATATATATATATATATATATATATATATATATATATATATATATATCTCGAAACCTTTGAAACTCTCACAATTTTTTACGCTAGCACAATATTTAAATAAAATTATTATTTTATTTAAATAAAATTATTTTTGTTTAGTCCAAACTTAACAAGGAGCGAAACTCTATCTTTCTAATAAGTCAAACTTAAACTCAAACTCTAACTCATCATTATCATTAATATTTAAATAAAATTATCATCTTATATAAATAAAATTATTTTTGTTTAGTCCAAACTTAACAAGGAGTGAAACTCTATCTCTCTAAGACTCTAACAATTCCAACTTAAACTCAAACTCATCATTATCATATTTTTAAACAAAATTATTTTTGTTTAATCCAAACTTAATAAGGAGTAAAACTCTATCTCTCTAACAAATCCAACTTAAACTCAAACTCAAATTTAAACCGAAACATTTGACTTTTTGTTAACATCTCCAGAATTTTGCCACATCATTATGATTTTTTTTTTAAAATTATTTAAATTTTTTACACCTCATTACAGTTTATTTTATTTTTTGATTTCTTCAATTAGATTGGAAAAAAAATAACAACCTAAAAATACAAACATAAATTGTATCAATTCAAAGTCGAGTTCTAAAGAACACCAAATTTCTAAAAAAAAAAAATACACCAACTAATTGTGTGTGTGTGTGTGTGTGTGTGTGTGTGTATATATATACATACATTCTCCACTTAAAAGGAGTCCAAGTAAAAATCAAATACCTTAAAATTATTGAACTCTACGTTAATACCGTGTATATATCAAACTTTTTTTTTTTTTGGAGGGGGAATATATACAAACGGAGAATGTTTATAATCAGGATTTTTACTAAAGATGTAATTAAAAACTGGATGCTACTTCGAAAACCACTTTTTTTAAACCCTAAGATTGAAAGGGTTAAAACAAACCAAATCAAAATCTACATCACATTTGTAAGGACGCAATTTGCACCCAAATCCACAGTGAGCAGGGGATGGGCCCAAAAGGCTTGATACAATGAAATTTGTAAAAAGTGGGTTTGAAATCTAGGTTCCAGTGATGTTTAGATAAAAAAAAAAAAAATGATGGGCTTCATTAGCAAACAAGATCTAAATTTGTGGAAAAAAATAAATAGAGCAAATGAACAGCGGTAAAAATATATCAGAAAATCTCACTTTTCTTTAGTCTTCTGTATTCCGATTAGGCCTTTCTGGGGAACAACAAATGGGTTATTCATTTCATGGTGGATCGGTGAATTATTGGGCCGAGCTGGATTTGAACCAGCGTAGACATATTGCCAACGAATTTACAGTCCGTCCCCATTAACCGCTCGGGCATCGACCCAGAATGATACACATAAGGATTTGTTTATATGAAAGAAATTTCTCCTCGAACACCAGCCGAGAATGATTTATATTATCTCTTCACAAGATAGATTACAACTATGGATAGTGAGGTGTACAATGTTTTCCTTCCTTTTTTCCTCCTCTTTCCTGAGCGCTTTTCTCTTCCTTTTATATCACCTCCCGCCCATGGATTAGATTCTTGATTTAGATACTTGTCCCATCCCCTTTCCCTTAAGTCTTTGGAGGAAGCTGTAAGGCTGAACCCTAATGTTCGGGCCTCACTTTCCTATTAATGCGGCCAGAGAAGCAGTTGTAGAGCACTCAATGCGGTGGCGGTGGTAGCAGCTTTATCTTAAATATCCCATCACCCTTCCTCTCATCTTCTACATATACCATGCTTACCTTTACCTATAGGATCTTCTTGAATAGTGTCGATGGAGGTGAGCCAGTCTTTCTTTTACCTCAGCTTTAGATAGCCGAGGACATATTCCTCCTCGGACCATTCTCTTGGATATGATTGACTAGATATCACTTCTTTACCTTTTGGCATTGCTTCGTGGGCTGACATTTACACATTCTCGGACCATTCAGTGTCCTTGGATTGGGCCTTTTGCCCAACAAATACTTTTGGGCCAACCCAATACGTGTCATTGGGCCCATTGACCCTACAATAGCCCCTCGAGATTCTCATTTATGCTACCTCGAGAGGAAAGAGGATCTCGACATCTGTCCCTATTAATCTATAATCGTCACACCTCTTCCCTGACAATGATGACATCCTTTGAACTGCCCACTGCATGTTCCTGATGTTTCGGCATGCGGAGCATCCCTAAATTAAATTCTAACGTCTTTCTGTCCCCCACGCTTAGCGACATGACGCGCATCCAACGGTTGAGGATTGCATTGGGACATAGGCGGGAATTTTCCCGCTTCATACTCCCTTTGATATAAATACTAGCAATTCAAACCCTCTTACACACTACAACACTCACATAACGTATCTTCCAACCTTTCCGATCTACACACGCCCTCACATTTATTAAGAACTAGGCCGAGGTGACTTTGCCTTTTTTAAAGTAAGTTCTCCCAGACTCCTTTCATTATTTTTCTTTCTTCTCTCTTTTTATTGCATTTGTTTCTCCTCGTCACACCTATCTTCTTAGTTTTTCCACCATACCCATACCCTACTCCCACAAATGGGTAGATTTGCATCCCTAGTAGATTCAGATGAAAAAATAGAACAAGTTAAGGCTAAGTATAGAATTCCATCGGGGGTGTCTGTTACATACTGTACAGAAGGGGAGTGGCAGGAAAAAAGACAAACGGGAGAGGTAGTAATCCCGATGGGGACCATTACCAGGGATTATCTTAGGGCTTTTAGATTAGCTCTGATGGAAAAATGCATGTGCGCAGCGAAAAAATAACGGATCTACTTCATTCATAAAGTTAACATGTACTATATAAGTTTCAGAATTTGAGAACAAGATAGTGTACCTTGGAGCGGTGAATTTCAAAACTGAAGATCAAAATCGCTTAGGAACACTTTCAATCTTCACTCCAATTTCACTAATGCTCAAGATGTGTGGTCTCTCAATCAGTTCCAAAAGCAAAATGTCAAGGAGTGTCTAACACTTCTTACACCACTTTGCAATAATGTTCTTACAAAAATCTCTACTGAAAATTCTGTATGTTTTTCCCTTTGTGTCTAACCAATTATCTAATTGGGCTGGCTTTTTGGGCCTTTTCAACTGGGCTTAAGTGTGTGGCTTGGAATGGGACCAAAAGGGACCAATAAGACACTAGCTCCAATGGGCCTTGGGCTTTTCTGTCAACTCTTGACAAGTTCAAAGTTACCATTAACTATATTTAATACCACTATATAAATATAGATGCACTCTAGGCCTTACCTATAAATTATATCCCAAGATTTTATTGTACATGCAACCCCTTCATAAAATATTCATAGTAACACAAAGTCATGAATGTAGACTACCACTTTGTAAATTACTACATCTTATCCTTGAGTACCCAGTTTAATCCTTTAAGTTATTCATTATATATTTATGAAATCAAATTTTCATAAATATATACTCTAGTAACTATTTACTAAAGTAGTTAGGCCTAACATTCTGAATAACAAACCCATTAAACTTATTTCAAGGGAATATTTTGTATCTCCATTAAGAGACTATGAATTTCATCTTGGAAATATATGTTCCATCAACATTAAATGTGGTTGCCCAACATATTGAGGTTTTGACTGTAACTCTAGATCTCACTCCTGATATATCAAAGCAACCTACACCTCATGATCAAGCCCATTATTCTCTCAGGATTAAGAGTTCATGCAAATATAAGTTGTGAGTTTATTATTCATTTGACAGTCGTTAGGAGAATAATAAATCTCACACCGGTCCAGTACAATATGTTTTAACTCTTAAAACATATCAACTAGAAATTTTCATTTCCATGATCAAGACAAATCATCGTAGTTGATATGTTATAGTCTTCGCAAATGAAATGCCCAATTTCATCACTGACTACGAACTAAAATTCTGAGTTTACAAAGAACTTGTGATTTATATTTTCTGTGACTTTTCACATAAATCACATACTATGCATCTCATGGACTATATGATAATGTCTCAATATTCATGTTGCCATTATTTTAGATAATAGCAAAACAACTTTATTAAACACAATATTAAGTCATACATAATGTCATACATAATAAAATACATAGCATCATACAATAGGATTTAAGGGCACACATCCTAAGAGTCCATCTTTGATCAGTTTTTGAATCCTATTTGAATTAATATGACCTAAACGCAAGTGCCAAATATATGCATCACTAGAAGGAAACTTTCTCTTTAATGATTTTACATGAGAGCTATCATCTAATTCAGAATTATGTAATTCATGCTTATCAGGAGTTAAAATATAAAGACCATCCACAATATTGCCAGAACAGATAAACATTTTATCCTTCTTTATTACAACATTGTCTTTTAGGATAATACAATACCCATGTTTACTTAAATAAGTTGCAGAAATTAAATTCCTACGAACATTAGGTACAAACAGACAGTCTTTCAATATTAGAACTCTAGAACTAAAACACAAATTAAGCACTCCAACAGATACAACTGGAACTCTACTCCCATCTGCTAAGGTAAGAAACAATTCTCCTTTAATCAGCTTTCTGGTCTCCTGAAACCCCTGCAAAGAATTGTAGATATGATTAGTACAACCTGAATCCACACACCAGGAATCTGTGGGATTCTATACCAAACATATTTCAAGAAGAAAAGAAGTTGTCATATCGTTGTTTTTGGCAGCCTTAAACTTTGGACAATTTCTCTTCCAATGTCATTTCTCACCACAATGGAAACACTTTCCTTTGAGCTTCTTTCCTTTCTCAGCAACCCCTAAGGCAATTTGTTTACCCTCTTGCTTAGTGAAGTTCTTCTTCTTCTTCTTACCCTTGCCTTTCGACTTAGGTTGAGATGTAGAAGCTTCAGCCACATTGGCTTCAACACTAGAAGTACCAAGGATGCCTTCTACCGCTACCAATTCATTCATTAATTCAGACAAGGAATAAACCTTTTTATTCATATTATAATTCAGTTTGAATTCCTTGAATGATTCTGGTAGTGACTGAAGTATCATATTTACTTGGGATTCTCCATCAATGTCGGCACCTAAAACCTCTAATGTATTCAGATTAGAGATAATTGTAAGACAATGCTCCCTAACTGAAGTACCTTCAGCCATTTTGGTATTATAAATTTGCCTCATGGTTTCTTGCCTTGCTGAACGGCCATGCTCACTAAACATCTCCTTCAGACTATGCATTATGTCCGAAGCTAGTTCTACATCCTGCATTTGATGCTGTAGAACATTTGAGATGGATGCTAGGATATAGCACTTGGCCATTTCATTAGATTTCTGCCAATGATCATATCGCTGTTTTTCCTCAAGAGGAGCATCTAATAAAGGAAAGATAGGACATGGTTGAGTAAACACATATTTGTGCTCTTCAGCTGTTAAAACAATGTCCAAATTTCTTTTCTAATCAACATAGTTGGATCCAGTTAGTTTGTTTTGATTAAGAATAGAAACAAGTGGGCTAAATAATGCCATGTTCAAATCTGAAAATAATAAACACGCATATAATAAGTAAACTGGACATTATCAATTTAGCATATAAACATATAGTATGGAACCTTAAAAAAAAAAATATATATATATATATATATATATATATATATATATATATATATATATATATATATATATATATATATATATGCCACAACAACCCAATCCCATATTCAATATTCCTCAGTATAGAGTGAACATTAAATACTATGATTGATTGAGAACTATTCTCATTATTAGTGTTATCATGATAACTCTTATTAAACACTAATAATATGTCATTCTACATTTAGCCTCTAAGTAATATTAGTAAGAACTCAGCATAGAGGATACTATAATACTTAGTCTAGTGTATACCATTGTCTAGAATCATGTGTAGCCACATATCATCCATTTAACAGGCTTATTTTGTAGTACCATGATACAAACATCCTTCGCATGGAATGCAAAGTTCGAAGCTAAGATAAGGCGTTTTATCACACCACTATAAACCAAGAAATTCAATCTTGTAGGACTATGAAATAAATACTATTCGCATGGAATGCTAAGCTCTAGGCAAAGACAAAGTATATATTTCACACTACTATGAACCAACAATGGAGGCCGTGAGATGCAACCCTTGTATCTCTCTCCCACTAGATGTTTTAAGATAAAGGCTTTTAAATTTAAAATGTGCATAAAATAATTACACATTATCTTGTTCTTTATATATGTAAAAACACTTAGAAAAATTCTGAATCCACAGTCCTCGATCAATTGAGGATGTACCTCGATCAATCGAGAAAAGTTCTGGTTGCTCGATCGATCCTCGACAGATTCTCGATCGATCGAGAATAAGTTCTACGAATCTCGATAGATCCTTGGCAGATCGTTGATCGATCGAGAGATCTTCTGTCAGCTCGATAGATTCTCGACAGATCCTCGATCGATCAAGCGTCGCGAATTTCGAATTTTCCAGAATTTTTCTTAGACAGTTTTTCTACGTTTTTATGTACAAAACAACTAGCATACAATCATAATGAATAGAAATTGATATCAAAACTGAATTTCATTGATGCTATAGCCTTAAATTTCAGTTTAACATACTTAAACTAAAAATTAAACAACATCATAACATCAAAATCAGTTTTTATCAAACAATAATTTCAAGAACCATGCAGAAAACAAATTTCTAACAACATGAAACTATTGTCTATAATTCCAAAACTATAAACATGTTAAACATATACGAAATGAAAACCTGGCTTTGATACCATTTGATGGAAAAATGCATGTGCGCAGCGGAAAAATAGCGGATCTACTTCATTCATAAAAGTTAACATGTACTATATAAGTTTCAGAATTTGAGAACAAGAAAGTATACCTTGGAGCGGTGAATTTCAAAACTGAAGATCAAAATCGCTTGGGAACACTTTCAATCTTCACTCCAATTCCACCAACTCCCAAAATGTGTGGTCTCTCAATCAGTTCCAAAAGGAGAATGTTAAGGAGTGTCTAACACTTCTTACACCATTTTACAATAGTGTTCTTACAAAAATCTCTACAGAAAATTCTATATGTTTCTCCCTTTGTGTCTAACCAATTATCTAATTGGGTTGGCCTTTTGGGCTTTTCCAACTGGGCTTAAGTGTGTGGTTTGGAATGGGATCAAAAGGGACTAATAAGACACTAGCTCCAATGGGCCTTGGGCTTTTCTGTCAACTCTTGACAAGTCCAAAGTTACCATTAATTATATTTAATATCACTATATAAATATAGATGCACTCTAGGCCTTATCTATAAATTATATCCCAAGACTTTATTGTACATGCAACCCCTTCATAAAATATTCGTAGTATTACAAAGTCATAAATGTAGATTGCCACTTTGTAAATTACTACATCTTATCCTTGAGTACCCGGTTTAATCTTTTAAGTTATTCATCATATATTTATGAAATCCAATTTTCATAAATATATACTCTAGTAACTATTTACTAAAGTAGTTAGACCTAACATTCTGAATAACAAACTCATTAAACTTATCTCAAAGGAATATTTTGTATCTCCATTAAGAGACTATGAATTCCATCTTGAGAATATATATTCCATCAACATTAAATGTGGTTGCCTAACATACTGAGATTTTGACCGTAACTCTAGATCTCACTCTTGATATATCAAAGTAACCTACAACTCATGATCAAGTCTATTATTCTCTCAGGATTAAGAGTTCATGCAAATATAAGTCGTGAGTTTATTATTCATTTGACAGTCGTTAGGAGAATAATAAATCTCACACCGGTCCAATTCAAGATGTTTTAACTCTGAAAACATACCAACTAGAAATCTCCATTTCCATGATCAAGACAAATCATCTTAGTTGATATGTTATAGTCTTCGCAGATAAAATGCCCAATTTCATCACCGATTACGAACTAAAATTCTAAGTTTACAAAGAACTTGTGATTTATATCTTCTGTGACTTTTCACATAAATCACATACTATGCATCTCTTGGACTATATGATAATGTCCCGATATTCATGTTACCATTATTTTAGATAATAGCAAAACAACTTTATTAAACACAACATTAAGTCATACATAATAAAATACATAGCATCATACAATAGGATTTAAGGACACACATCCTAACAAGCTCCTACCCAATGCACCCCAAATATGTTTAGGATTCCGGGTTCCATAGATGCACTAAATGAAAAGATGGACCTAGGACTCACCCATCACGATGTGAACTAGATTTATAACCTCCACCTCCACCACCTAAAGAGCCAAGGATATTACCTAAAATCTAGGTATCTAGAAGTTAGATTAATCCAATGCCTCCCTGAATCCAACAAGGGTATGAAAAATGATTTCCTAATCATATTAGGGGATTGGCATGACGACGTTCCCTGTCCAACAAGGGAAGGGGAACCAGGTGAAGTTCTGAATCTGATTGGATTTATTCATAGCCCTTCTTTTTATACCTGGCTTTGTATAAAAACATTTACTTATTCTAACCTTGTTTTTCTTCTCAATGATTTCGCAGACTCACACGCAGCAGTTCGCCATTCCCATCTCATTGATTTCGCAAGATTAGACAGAATATTAAAGGCTGAAGTGTTTGTGCACACAGACAACCAACTCCGAGCAGCTCATTTAATCCTCGGCTACGATCCTATATCCAAAGCTTTCCAAGCGCTGAAGTGTGTAATCAGAACGAAAGACCCACGCTTACACCGGATAAGCGTTGCGGCTGAGGGTTTTCTTCTACTTGAGGGCGCCCCCATTCCCCAAGGCACCCTCGTTACACAACCTATACAACCTATTCCAGACGATATTCCTCTAAATCCTATTCCAACACAACAAACAGCTGGTGAAGCAACCTCCTCCCGACACAACGTAAAGGAAGAAGAAGAAATTGTTGAAGTATCAGACTCCGAGGACGAGTTTGAAGTCTTCAATCAACCCCCTTCCCTTGAGGATCAAGCTGCTATCCTCGGCATCCCCTTCTCAGCCCATCCACAAGGAGAGACTTACAATTTTGAGGCAATGGGAATCCAACTAAAGTCCAAACAGAGCCTGAAAGACCTAATGGAAGCTCAGGTGGAAGGCCAAGAGATTCAGAAGGCGGCTCAGACCAAAATGTCTCAAACGAAGGAAAAAGGCCCTGAGAAGTCTTCTCAGCCCAAAATCCCTCCTCCCCCACCTACCCTGTCCCAATGCACTAATCAAGCTGATCTTAAGCAAAAAAGGGATCAGCACAAGGGGAAGGATGCGATTGAGGGAGGAAAAGACCTTCCCCCCAAAGATGTGGTGCCCGAGAAGGGAGCCAAACATGCTCGTACAATGCAGACAAGGTCAAAGAAATGGGCTGAGACTCATGTGCTTGTATTTGCCCCAATTTAGGCTCTAGAAATGACCATGGATGATCACGTGGTTACCGCCGACGCATCCATCTAAAACTTCAATGCAGGAACAGCTGTTTGCGTGGAAGACGCACTTGAGCAAGCTCTACTGTTGCTCGACGACATGCACGAGTTACGAATGATAAGAGATCAAAATGTTTTTATGACGCTAAAAAAGGAGCTCACCCTGGTAAGAATTCTATTAGTTATCACTCATTTCTTTCCTCTTTCGCATTTAGATTTTTTGTTTTCACCATCTCACTGTGGTCCAAATATTATTTGTAAACAGGCTGTCCAATCTTCTCATAGGGCTGAAGAGATTACTATTAGTACCTACAAAGCCCTAAAGAGTGAGGAGATGAGGTGCAGTGACACCCAGAAAACCCTTGAGGTATCAGAGAAAAAGCTGCAAGAGGTCACCACTCAACTGACCAAGGCAGAAAGTGGATGGAAGAGTGCCGAGGTGGCGTTAAAAACGACCGAGAAACAGGTCGAGACCCAACGTTTGCAACTTCGCCAGGCCGACGAGGAAAACATAGCGGCGAAGAAACAAATAGAGGCCTTAAAGAAAATCCTGGAGGAATCTGAGAAGGCTAGGGAGGAGGCCAACAAAGCTAAAGAAGAAGTTGTAAGGGCCAAAGAAGAGGGTGAGAAGGCAGTGGACAAAGCTAAGCAAGATGGATACAAGGTCGGTGTGGCTGAGACAACGTAAGACCTCAAATCATAATTCTCGGAGGTATGTAGGCATTATTGCGTCCAAGTGTGGAATGAGGCACTTACCCAAGCTGGGGTTGATGCCTCTTCTGCCTATTGGAGGGCAGAAAATGTCTACTACCCCTCAGCCATACGAGCTTCTGCTTCATCTAGCACCAAGGATGGCACTGCTGCTCAAGGAATAGATGCTGAACAAGGTACCTCAGGTGAAGCCTTTGCCTCTATTGAACGTGAGCCCGAGGATGCTAAGTAATCTGAGGCCACCAAGCAAATTACTAAACTAGCAGAAGGGGTGGCCCATGGTGATGCCCAGTCTCCCAATGCTCCTATTGAGTCAATGGAGCTTGTCCTGAATACTGTTCCTATCACTATCGTGAAAGACCCAAAGGGCAAAGGGATTGCCTCCGACTGCTCGGCTCCAATTCAGCCTCCAAGGGATCCAAAGGGCCCTTTGAAGATAAAACTGAAGCCCTGAATGAGCCTCGTCCTTTTCGTCATTCTAGTTTAGTTTTTCTTTTTATTTTGATGTAGGTTGATGCTTTGTAAGCAAATTGTCCTTCCAAAGGACTCTAAATTAATGAAAATGTTGAGCTATTTCTATTTTGTGTTTGACACTTACTTATATTTTTCTTTGTTGTTACCTTATATGGCATGAACTAGATAATAAATATATTAAATATACTTGCAAATGCTTTAAGTGATCCTCATGAACTCTTATTTATTCATCATTATTTTAGGAATCTTCAAGATATGTGGTTAGGATGGCTAGATTCTACCTTACTCCACATTAGGTACAGATTAGTCCAAGAATAGATTGTCTGGGGGTCAAACATAATTAAGATTCTAATTGTAAGGTATGGGATCCGAGTTGCCCCGTATGACCTAGTTTCAGTTTGATACTTAGAAAAATGAACTGAAATGTTAATTTCTCCAAACTAGATGATCCCGGGACCAGACATAACTAGGGTTCTGTTCAACACTTAACAAAATATCAATTTATACAAGGCATGTGGTCTGAGGATCCAGGCATGACCAAGTTTCAGTTTGATACTTAGAAATAAGAACTGAAATGTTAATTTTTCCAAAGTAGATGATCTGAGAACCAGACATAACTACGGTTATGTTCAACATTTAATAAAATATCAATTTATACAAGGCATGTGGTCCGAGGAGCCAGGCATGACCAAGTTTCAGTTTGATACTTAGAAATAATAACTAAAATGTTAATTTCCCCAAAGTAGATGATTTGAGGACCAGACATAACTAAGGTTCTGTTCAACATTTAAAAAAATATCAATTTATACAAGGCATGTGGTCCAAGGAGCCAGGCATGACCAAGTTTCAGTTTAATACTTAGAAACAAGAACCGAAATGTTAATTTTCCTAAAGTAGATGATCCGAGGACCAGACATAACTAAGGTTTTGTTCAACACTTAATAAAATATCAATTTATACAAGGCATGTGGTCTGAGGAGTCAGGTTCAGTTTGATATTTAAAAAACAAGAACGAAAATGTTAATTTCCCCAAAGCAGATGATCCGAGGACCAAACATAACTAAGGTTCTGTTCAACACTTAATAAAATATCAATTTATACAAGACATGTGGTCCGAAGAGCCAAGCATGACCAAGTTTCAGTTTGATATTTAGAAACACGATAACCAAGTCAACACAATGTTAATAGAAATGATAGAAATACCCTTCATTAATAATAATACCTTCGTAGGTTGTTTACATTTCAGGAACGTTGTACAACATGTTTATCAAGATCTTCAAGATAATAAGGCCCTATGCCATCAACTGAGGTAATATGATAAGGTCCTTCCCAGTTAGGCCCCAATTTTCCCTATGCTGGGTTCTTTGCAGTACCCAAAACTTTCCTCAATACCAAATCTCCAAGTACAAGTGGTCGTAGCTTCACATGGGAATCATACATTTGCTTGAGTTTGTGTTGATAGTAAGCTAGCTGAACCATGGCATTCTCCCGCCACTCCTTAACTAAGTCTAAGCTTTTTTCCAATAAGTTGTCATTATTGCTTGGGATGAAAGAACTCGTCCTTAGTGTTGGAAACCTAGTTTCTAGAGGAATTACAACCCCTGCTCCATAAGTCCTAGAGAAGGGTGTCTCTCCAGTGGATCTTTGAGGTGTAGTTCGATACGTCCACAAAACGTGTGGCAATTCTTCCACCCACCTCCCTTTAGCATCATCCAGTCTTTTTTTGAGCCCATTAACTATAACCTTATTGACCACCTCGGCTTGCCCATTCCCTTGTGGATAAGCTAGAGTGGAATATCTATTCGTGATGTCTAGATCACAACAATATCTTCTAAAGGCCTTACTATCAAATTGCAGGCCGTTATCTGAAATGAGAGTATGAGGGATTCTAAACCTAGTGACAATGTTTTTCCAGACAAACTTCTTCGCCTCCACATCTCTAATGTTTGACAATGATTCAGCTTTAACCCATTTAGTGAAATAGTCTATTCCAACGAGCAACAACCTCCTATTCCTAGCTGCCTTTAGGAGAGGCCCTACAATGTCCAAGCCCCATTAAGCAAAAGGCCAAGTACTAGATAGAGGATTAAGGACACCCCAGGTTGATGGATGTTGGGAGCAAATCTCTGATATTAGTCACACTTCTTTGCGTAATCTTGTGCCTCTCTCTGCATATTGGGCCACCAATATCCTTGTGTAAGAGCTCTATGATATAAAGACCTTCCTCTTGTGTGACTTCCACAGATCCCTTCATGTAACTCTTCCAAAAGTAATTCCGTTGCTTCCGGGTGTATACACAGCAAATATGGTCCTGAAAAAGAGCGTTTATACAATTTCTGGTCCTCGGATAGCCAGAATCGAGGTGCTTTCCTGCGTACCTTATCTGCTTTGAAATTTTCTTCGGGCAAGATGTCATCCTTAAGGAAGGACACTATAGGATCCATCCAACTAGATCCCACTCTAATTTGATAAATTCGGATGGCGTTACCACTCGTCCTAGTGAGTTTACACAGATCTTCAATAAGGATGACCCGAGGTAGGCTTTTCGCCGAGGATGTTGCAAGTGTGGCCAAAGAGTCAGCATGGGTATTCCCACTCTTGGATACATGTAATAAGGAAAAAGACTCAAATTTGGATTGTATATACCTGACCCGGGTTAGGTATCCTTGCATTCTTGGATCTTTTGCCTCTAACTTCCCTTCCACTTGGCCTATCACCAATTGTGAATCCGAGAACATTTGTACCATTTTTCCACCCATTTTCTGAACCATGTCCATCCCTACCAGTACAACTTCATATTCTGCCTCATTGTTGGTGGCCGAGAACCCCCGAAGTATAGATTTAAGAGGGAGTTGAGTAAAAAACAACAACTGTATGAGATTGGAAGTAATGGGGAAGCCTACGCATAGCATGCACCACTGCTAGGATTGCTTTTTCCAACAGTAAATAATGCACCTCGGCCTCATGTAGAGACTTGCTCATGTAATAAATTGGCCTCTGTACATTATTATCATCCCGTATAAGAACCAAACTGACGGCATGATTAGCCACCCCAATATATGCAAACAAAACTTCATCAACTTCTGGCCGAGACATAATGGGTGGTCGTGAAAGATATTCCTTAAGCTATTGAAAAGCTAAAGCACACTCCTCGGTCAATTCAAATCCCTTCCACTTATTCAACAACTGGAAGAAAGGTTTGCACCTATTTGCGGACTGAGAAATAAACCGGTTGAGGGCAGCAGTCATCCCTGTTAACCTCTGAACTTCTTTGGGATTTCGAGGTGGGTGCAAGTTGTTAATTACCTTGACCTGGGCCGGATTAACTTCAATCCCCCGGTGAGTTACCATGTAACCTAGAAATTTACCTGATCCCACCCCAAAAGAACACTTAGAGGCATTAAGTTGCAACTTATACCTCCTCAGCATCTGAAAAGTATCACTCAGATCCTCCACATGCATGGAAACTGCTTTACTTTTCACCACCATGTCGTCCACATATACTTCGATAGTTTTTCCCAACTGTGGCTCAAACATCCTAGTCATCATCCTTTGATAGGTAGCCCCTGCGTTCTTCAAACTGAAATGCATTACCTTATAATGGTAATTTCCCGTATGAGTGGCAAATGCAATCTGCTCTTGGTCCTCCAAAGCTAAAGGTATTTGGTGATAACCTTGAAAAGCATCCAAAAAACTCATTTGAGGATGCCCAACAGTAGCATCCACCAACTGATCTATCCAAGGCATTATGAAAGAATCTTTAGGACAAGCTTTGTTCAAATCTGTGAAGTCTACGCATACTCTCCACTTCCCATTCTTCTTCTTTACTACCACTGTATGAGCCAACCATTTAGGATAAAAAACCTCTTTGATAGCACCAGCCTTCTTGAGCTTGAGCACCTCTTCTTTGACGACCTCAGAATGCTCTTTAGATGATTGCCGAGGTGGTTGCCTCCTTGGCACCACAGCCGGATTGACATTCAAATGATGAAAAATGAAACTAGGGTCAACCCCGTGGGCCTCATAAGCATTCCATGCAAATACATCTACATTCTTCTTAAAAAACATAACCAGCTCCGCTTTCTCTTCAGGTGGCAGCTGAACTCCCACCTAAAAGAATTTTTTAGGGTCATCATCTATATGAACCTTCTCTAATTATTCACACGCAGGTTCTTCTACCGCTGGTACCTTGGGTGTGACCAGAGACGTTGATTGCTATGGCCTTCCCTTAGCCGAGGCCGAGGATTCCAGCCTAGGCTGATGTAGAATTGCCGTTGCCATGCACTGTCTAGCCACAGATTGACTCCAAAGCAGTTCTTTGATCTAGTCCCTAGATGGAAATTTGATTTTGACATGTAGTGTTGAGGACACGACACCCAGAGCATGCAACCAAGGTCTTGCCACAATGGCCATGTAGAGAGAATAGGCGTCTACCACAATGAAATCCACGTTTACCACTTCTAGGCCTGATTGCACAGACAACCTAATTTGCCCCTTTGGTAAGACAGCCTTCCCCTCAAAGCCTATTAAGGGCGAATCATAAGCCGTAAGATCTTCAAGCTTTATGCTTAGCCCTTTGAACAAGTTAGGGTACATGATATCTGCACCACTACCCTGATCACCCATCACCCTCCTCATATCGTAGCCCCCTAAAATTGGTAGGATATTCCCTTTACTCCTCTTCGGCTCATACCTAGAATCCTCTACTAGGGTCCGAGCTACAGACATCACCCTAGAAGGATGTGAGCCAACTCTCCCAGGTGCAGCAAAAACAACATTGATCGTACCCAGAGGAGGCCTTGATGAAGTGCTGCCTTGGTTCACCACCCCTGAGTGGTTTCCCTGCCTGTTAGGCCGATACAAGAATTGCTTTCCTTAACCAACTGCTCTAAATGGTTCCACAGAGTCCGACAATCCTCAGTGGTATGACCCCTCTCTTGGTGATACTAGCAATGGAGGTTCTGGTTACGCCTTAAAGGGTCCCCTGCCATCTTATTGGGCTACTTGAAGTATGGTTCATTCCTGATTTTCTTCAATAGTTGATGCACTGGCTCCTAAAAGATGGTATTAACCACCTGAGGAGTGGTAGGGCCAGTTTGCCTGGCAAAATCTCTTCGAGGCCTGTTATTGTTGTATCTATCCGACCTGAAATTCCTCCTCTCCTGAGGGATAACCTTCACTTTTCCCTTACCTTGCTGTTGATCTTCCTCAACCCTTTTATATGCATCAATGTGATCTATGAGCCGACGTACACTCCTTACAGGCTTTTTGGTCAAAGACTTCCTCAAGTCATGCTCTGCAGGTAGGCCGACCTTGAAGGTCCTTATTGCCATATCATCAAGGTCTCCATCAATCTCATTGAACATCTCCCAGTACCTGTCTGAGTATGTTTTTAGGGTTTCCCCTTTTCTCATGGCCATGGACAACAACGAATCCAAGGGCCAAGGAACCCTACTGCATGTGATGAAACGAGAACCAAATGCCCTAGTAAGTTCCCTAAAAGAATTGATAGAACCTGCCCTCAAGCCGTCAAATCACCTCATAGCCACAGGTCCTAGGCTAGAGGGGAAGACCTTGCATACTGAAGTTTCATTCTTAGAATGCACTGCCATCCTCTGATTTAAATGACTCACATGCTCCACATGATCTGTTCGGCCATTATAAATGGTGAACGTTGGTTGTGTGAAGCGCCGAGGGAGCTTCCCTTCTTCCACTCTGCGTGTGAAGGGTAACTTGGAGATTTGATGTAATGTCTTACCCATAGTATCATTTCCCAAGCCCTTGGAAGAAGAATTTTTTCCCTCATGTTCATGCAGATTGTCCTCCCTATAGTAGAAAGACTCATCCGGGGGAGTTTCTGACCTGGGTCTGTAACCATCATCCCTAGAGCCTTTAGAAGAAGGATCAGAAAAGGAAGGAGTTCGCCTTTGCCTTTCGCGACGTAACTTCTTCTTTAGGTGGTTAATTTCCTTCTGCATGGCTTTAGCATTTTCCTCATGAGGAACTCTGCTTTTTCCTCGTGAATGACTCCTACTTCTGCTAGTGTGCGTTGTGTACACTACCCTCTTGGTCCTCATCGTGGTCAAGATGCAAGGAGTGATCCTTATGCTGGGACCCCACAGACTCTGCACGGTGTGGACCTAAGCCTACTATAATGCTAAACCTCCTAAAACACAAGATTTCTCACAAACGGCGTCAATTGTAAGGACGCAATTTGCACCCAAATCCACAGTGACCAGTGGATGGGCCCAAAAGACCTGATACAATGAAATTTGTAAAGAGTGGGTTTGAAATCTAGGTTCTAGTGATGTTTAGATAACAAAAAATGATGGGCTTCACCACAATGATACACACAAGAAACTGTTTATATGAAAGAAATTTCTCCTCAAGCACTAGCCGATGATGATTTATATTATCTCTTGACAAGATAGATTATAGCTATGGATAGTGAGGTGTACAGTGTTTTCCTTCATTTTTTCCTCCCTTTTTTCCTCCCTTTTCCTGAGCGCTTTCCTCTTCCTTTTATATCACCTCCCGCCCATGGATCAAATTCTTGATTTAGATACTTGTCCTATCCCCCTTCCCTCAAGTCTTTGGAGGTAGCTGTAAGGCTGAACCCTGATGCTCGGGCCTCACTTCCCCATTAATGCGGTCAGAGAAGCAGTTGCAGAGCACTCAATGCGGTGGCGGTGGTAGCAGTTTTATCTTAAATATCCCACTGCCCTTCCTCTTATCTTCTACGTATACCATGCTTACCCTTACCTATAAGATCTTTTGGAATAGTGTCAATGGAGGTCAACCAGTCTTTCTTTTACCTCGACTTTAGATAGCCGATGACATATTCCTCCTTGGACCATTCTCTTAGACATGTTTGACCAGATATCACTTCTTTACCTTTTGGCATTGCTTCGTGGGCTGACATTTACACATCCTCGGACCATTCAGTGTCCTCGGATTGGGCCCTTTGCCCAACAAATACTTTTGGGCAAACCAAATACGTGTCACTGGGCCCATTGACCCTACAACATTATTAAACAGATTAAAAGATTTATTTTTTTATTATGTATATATAATAATTGAACTCTTCGAATACTAAAAGATCATCATATATTAGAACTTTAGGAGACTAATCACTTGGTGGAGAAGTTATTAGCACAAGCATAGATGGTTCTCAGTGATGACGACTTGATTAGTGAGGAAGAAAAAGAAGTCGCATTATATATATAATTTTGATCTCAAGTCTCAACAACAAGCTATTATCCTAGGGTAAACTTGGTGCTAGGTTCAACCCACCAATAGATTGTTTCATCTAAATAATTCTATTGTGTTTTAATTGCTGACTTTTTGGTTAATTTTTTGTAGCATTTAAAATTTTCTTATAGATTTTAACAATTATAGCAATGGATTATTCTTTCAAGGGTAGAATATCTTTCTTTTACATTTCTCTATGTGTAATTATATATATATATATATATTTTTTTTTTTTTGTTTATATTTTGTTTCAATAATTTGTAGAATTTTCTAATTCTTTAGTTTCATTTGAATTTTTGGGTTTATTTTTTGTATTATATGAAACTGTATGACATATTTCAATGGCATTTTTCTCTTATATTTCTCTTTTGGGTGTAATGACTTTAGTCATATATATTTTTTCTATTGTTTCAATAATTCTAGGTTTTGAATCTTCTAATTTTTTAAAATTATTTTTTGGCATTTTAAAAGTTTTAACATCTGACTTTTTGCATTAGTTTTAGCAATATCTGAACATGTTTGGTAGATTTCAAAAACTGTACCATGAGTAATTCTTTTGAAGATAACTAATATTTCTCTATTGTGTAGCCATATATATTTTGTTTTATTTCAACAATTCCTAGGCATTGAATCTTTCGATTTGTGAATATTTTAATTTTTGACATCTTCATCAAATTGTAACACAATATTTAAATAAAATTATCATTTTATAAAAAATAATAATTTTTAAAATAATATTTTAAAAGCAAACTTATTATGGAGTGAAACTCTATCTTTCTAATAAGTTTAATTTAAACTCAAACTCAAAGGTTGGTAATTTATCTACAAATTTGCAAAATTTCATTTAAGAATTAATTAATTTTCTTAAAATTTACAAACCGATTTCTTTTTAATGGAGAAAACACCCAAATGTAAACACTCAATAATTCTCAAACTATTTTGTAGCCGCCTCCTTTTTTTGTTTTTGTTTGAAACCCTATGCTATTTTGTTTTTTCTTTCAAGGAGATCGCCTCTATGTCATAATAGCACCATAGGAACCTAAAGAGAACATCTCATGGGCGGACACATAATCAAAGATGCTAAGAAGCCTAAGATAGTTACAACAGGTTTGGGTGATTGTAGTTCTCTTCACGTAAAGCAATAAGCTAATATAACAAACAGGTTTGCGACAAACTTTTTTATTTTTATTTATTTTTTATTTTTTATAGTTTAGACCCATTAAAATTTAAAACTTATCGCTTCATGAGTTTGAGTACTTTTTTTCTTTTTCTTATATTTTTCTTTTGAATAGTCATATATATTTTTGAATTGTTTCAATAACTTATTCTTTTTTGACATTTTGGAAGTTTTAACATCTGAATTTATGTTAGTTTTTGCAATATTTGAACATGTTTAGCAGATTTCAATAATTATACAATGCATTATTCTTTTGAAGGTAATTAATTTTTCTTTTATATTTCTATATTGTGTAATCATATACATTTTGTTTTGTTTCAAAAATTTATAGATGATTCTTGAATATTTTTTTGTCTTTTAAAAGTTTTAACATTTGAATTATTCTTTTAAAAGTAACACATCTTTTTCTTATATTTCTCTGTTGTGTAATCACCACACACACACACACACACACACACACACACACACACACACACATATATATATATTATCTATAATTTGTAGGCTTTGAATTTTTTTATTCCTTTCAATGGTTTTTGCCATGGATTATTCTTTTGAATATAACTGATCTTTCTCTTATATTGGCTTCTTTATCAAATTGAAACACAAATTGAAGTCATACAAGAACAAATCATGCAATGGTGTAGTTTCTTAATCAATTTAAGATTTTATTAAATTATTTTAGTTTACCTCACAAATAGGTAGATTCCCGTCAATAGTAGGGGTTAGCGACTAGTTTTACTAAAAACTGAAAACATTGAAGCAAAAAAATTTAAAATAAAACTAAACAATGCACACATGGGTCCCAGAAAAGATGGAAAAACTGTTTACGCAACTAAATGTTGAGATGTGCATAATGCACAGTGGCTGAACTGCATGAATGGACAAACTGCACAGTACACGTGGGTCCCAGCAAAGATGGACAAATGCAGAAACACAGACGTGAGGGTGAGACGTTATATCCAAACGTTACCTAAGACTGCACAAGCAAAAGGGAACTGTGATAGGGCATTGAGTCTATCGACCAAGTTCAAAAGTTGCGAGACTAGACCTTGTGATGGAGAATGCAAGTCACAATATGGAGTTGGTGCTCTTGGATTTTGCTACACTTTCCAAAAATCAATTGACACTTGTGTGTGTCGCTATCCCTACTAATGACTACAATTTGTACTAGATTATTCCAATGTCCCAACCTTGATATATAACCTATTTTTCTCTTAATAATATTCATAATTTAATTCATCAAAAAAATATATAAGAAAAATAGAAAAGGAAATAAAAATACACAAAACCCGTTATGATTTTCCCTAAAAATGGGAAATCTTCTCAAGGTTTTGAGTTTTAAGACTTAAACTTCGTGGTAACGTTTTAGGTGTAAATGGCTAATTATGTAATACTAAGTCTTAATGTTTCCAATTGAGATGTTCGTGATTCAATTTTTTCCTTCCCAACAATCAAATAATAATAACAACAACAACAACAACTAACCATTATAGTTTTTAATTGCATCACAAAGCCTCCATGTAGTATTATTTTATGGAAAAATGTAGCTCTAAATATGAGCCTGTGTCAGTTGTAACACAAAGCCTCGATAATACTATAGGACTTAATTGTTACATTCAAAACTTCAGAGAGGGAGAGGTTTGTTATACATATCTCTCTCTAAAGATGATAAATAATGTGATTTTCCAACTCTCAAATATTTTTTATATTCCGTTCTAGTAATGCTACCTAGCAGTAATAATAATAATAATAATAATAATAACAACATATTGCACATATGGTTTCATGAAACAAAGGAATTTATTCCCCCCCCCAAAAAAACAAAGGAATTTATTTCTGTGACATTTAAGGTCCGTTTGGATACCGCTTATTTTGCTGAAAATTGAAAACTGAAAACTGAAAACAATAAAAAAAAAAAAAAAAAGTTATTGTTCACGCATTTGGCACTGTTCATAAGCCTAGAATCACTGTTCATGAACAATGAACAGTGCCAAACGCGCGTCTAGGAAAGAAAAAAAAACGCAGAAAACGCAACGCGTAAAACGCAGTTGCCAAACGCTCACTTAGAGTTAATTCCATGATCTGAATAAATAAATAATCAAAACTTAGATATAATAATTTAGGTGCAATATATTAAGTTCCCAATTAAATTCAATCGCATAACTAGATTACGTCATGGAAGCTTTGACAATTCAACAAGTTTTTTTTTTTACTAGGTTGTTAAGAGGCCAAATTGTTTTATATCATGGATGCTTGATACATGCGCTGTCCTAACTGTGCATTTAGAATTTGATTAGAAGCCAACTTATTGTTTTTTCCCCTTACTATTTGTAGATTCCATGTAAATTCCATATTTATTCTATTTAGCTCTTACCCTTTATCTAAACTAGCCTATAATCCCGTGCATATACACGGGTACAATTAAAAAAAATTTACAATTATACACACATCTTAGGTTAAGTTTTGAGGGCTAAATCAAATCTCACTCCTAGCTATTTTGGTGATTGGCAAATACGTATTCTCTTTAAAATAACGCATAAACCTCGAATTGAAATGAATGTAAAATTGTAGCATAAAAAAATAGAAGTTTGAACTATACACATTGAATGAGGCTGGTGTCAATATATCCGTATAACGTTATGAATTATATCATGAATGCGTCAACCAAAACATTTAACATGGTGTTTGACCGGTTAAAAATTTAACGTTCAAGGATTAATTGTTTAAATAAATAAAAAAGTTCAAGGACTATATTTGAAATGTGAAACGTCCAAATGGTATATTAATAATATAAACAATAGTAATTCTAAACCATAAAAATATAAAATAACAAAATTTAAAGAAGTAATTTTTTTTATTAAAAAAAAATTGCACCTTCAAATTTGATGATATCTAAAGGTCTACTGATTGCAACATGTGTTTACATATCTATAGGGGATTGGGCCAGGGTGACCCAAAGTGGCCCATTTGACCAAGGCCCAACGCTATTAGGCTAAGACCAATCTGCTGATAAATATGCTAAGGTCTAATTATAGCGTTTGGGGAATCCTATTGTGTTCGAGGCCGTATTAGGCCCAATGCTAACTAATAATTGAGGGGTCTGACAAGGGAATGGAGCAAATTTTGGTTGGTAACTGATCACAGTTAGTGCCTTTGGGAAATCTGCTACCAAACACTATTCAGCGTCTAGAACAAGTTTCAAGAGAATTTTCAGAAGTCATGATTTTTCTGGGGATTAGAGGTGAAAGTGGGATTGCATGGGAACCAGTGAAAAGTGATGATTTGAATCCCACTAAGGTGAGGCTATATAAGGGAATGAGGGCAGAAAAATGGGGTTGGTTAGTGCCTCTGAGAGAGAGAGAGAGAGAGAGAGAGAGAGAGAGAGAGAGAGAGAGAGAGAGAGAGAGAGAGAGAGAGAGAGAGAGAGAGAGAGAGAGAGAGAGAGAGAGGGTGTAAACTCAAAGGATAAGGAGAGAATAAAGAGAGCAGAGTAAGCAAGGAGCTAGGTCTAAAGGGATGAGGGTGTTTGGCCAAAAATCTTAGGGATGCTTGATTGTGGGGTTGTCAAGGGTTTGTTTGAAGCACAACCGGTAGGACTGTGAGGAAACCCACCAATAAATAAATTGGGAGCCCAAATCCACTATTTTTCATAGTAACGTTTGTAGGTTTGGATCTCCACAATCTCTCAACGCATTCACCATCATTCCTATATAGCTTTTAGATATTTAACTTGAATGTGAGATTCCAAAAGTATTTTTTCAAAGTTTCCTAAATCAATTTGGAGAAGTGCAAATATTAGATATTTGTAATTCTTGCCTTACCTATCTAGCTTGGCCTTCAGTTTAGTTGGGATAACCCAAAAAAAAAAAAAAGAAGAAGAAGAAATGCATTTGTTGAAAAATTCATCAAATTAGTCGAGTTGCCTAATTTTGAAAGCTAAATTCCCTACATGGTAGAAACTTACACAATGTCCTTAAAATCCTAATCTAAAGATATTTGATTAACATATGAAAATACAAATTTGATAAATATTACACATTTGAAAGCATGGTTGTTTGATCATTAACCATTATAATCATATAAAAGAGAAAGAACAAATGCATTGTTCTCTGAATCCAAATGAAATAAAAAGAAAAATATTGATACGGAAGAGAGATTTCAGAGAATTACCAATAAGGAGACGAACGGTAAAGCAAATTGTAGTTACAACAGACAAAAGAGAAGAATATTAGTGAGCCACGTTGAGTAAAAAGTCCCCAAAGCCTTATTAATAAGATCTTATTGGGTTCAATAAATCGACACAATATAGATTAGAAAATTTCAAGGTTCAACCTTAATCTTCTTGGATTTTGTACTCAATAACTCATATAGATAGATGTTTATGACGTAGTCATACATTTGGCACAAAAATTAAAAATAATTTAGAACACATGGTGCAAATTAGACTTCAATTCTAGAATCTAATTGAATTCTAATTTGAAAACTAATTGAATTCTAATTTGAAAACTAATTGAATTATATGAAAGGTGAGGTTGTGGAGTAGGAGCTCAGAAAGGCGACTCAAAGAGTCGAATCTAACCAGCGTTCTATTTAATCCTCAACAGATTTTAAGAATTAATTTACCCAAGGTAGGTGAACCAAGGAGTCGAACCTGACTGAGGTTTCGTTTAATTCTTAGAAAATTTTAAGAATTAATTTACCCAAGATAGGTGACCAAGGATTCGAATCTGGTTGAGGTTCAATTTAATCCTTAGCAGGTTTTAAGAATTAATTTACCCAAGATAGGTGACCCAAGTAGTCAAACCTGACCGAGGTTCTGTTTAATCCTTAGCAGATTTTAAGAATTAATTTACCAAGGTAGGTAATCCGAGGAGTTGAACTTGGCCAAGCCTACCAAAGGATGGCCACAACCTTGTTACAAGATATGATGCATAATGAGGTAGAGGTGTATGTTGATGATGTGATAGTGAAATCCAAGGATAGAGAAAGCCACACCATAAACTTGAGGAAGTTCTTCGAGAGGATTAAATAGTATAGGCTAAGACTAAACCCACAAAAGTGTACCTTCGTAGTAACCGCTGAAAAATTGCTAGGCTTCCTAGTGAGTGATAGAGGGATAGAAGTTGACCCATCCAAGATCAAAGCCATATTGGAGATGTTGCCACCCAAAAGTGAGAAAGGGATAAGGGGTTTCTTGGGTCGATTACAATACATTAGTCGATTCATTGCCAAGCTCACTTCCACTCGTGAGCTCATCTTCAAACTTCTAAGGAAAACTGAACCACATACATGGAACAATGAATTCCAAAAAGCCTTTGAACTTATCGAGGAATATCTCCTCCACACACCTATCCTAGTGCCTCCATAACATAGAAAACCCTTACTCCTATACCTCTCTATCATAGGAGATGCGGTTGGAAGTATGCTTGCACAAGAAGAAGATGACAAGAATGAGATGGCCATATACTACTTGAGCAAGAGGTTCCATGATTACGAGACTAGGTACACTAATAGAAAAGTCATGATTTTCACTTGTTTGGATTGTACAAAAGTTGAGACATATCATCTTACCTTTCCAAATATGGGTGGTAGCAAGAATGGACCCATTGAAGTATCTCTTTGAGAAGCCTGATTCGAGTGGAAGATTGTCAAGATGATTGATCTTGTTGGCAAAATTCGATTTGAACTATATAGCTAGAAAAACTATCAAAGGGAGTGTCGTGTCAGATTTTTGTGCCAAGAATCCTATAGAGGGGGAAGACGGTAAAGAAGATTTTTCAGATAAGGACATTTTGTATGCTGAGCTAGGGACATGGAAGATGTACTTTGACGGAGCTGAAAACTAATATGGAAATGGGAATATTCTTGATCACTCTGGAGGGATCTCATATACCTTTGGTAATCAAGTTGAACTTTGAAGCAACAAATAGCATGGCCGAATATAAGGCATGTATTGCCGGATGGAAGCTCTTTGCGAATTGAAGGTAAAGGAGGCCGAAGTCTTTGGAGATTTGACTCTAGTTATAGCCCAAGCGCAAAAGTTGTGGAAAGTGAAGGAGGAACACTTGAAGCCTTATCAACAATACTTGGAGGACTTGATCGAGACCTCTGACAAGATTGAGTACACAATCATCCCTAGAGCCCAAAATCAATTTGCAGATTCCTTGGCTACCTTGGCCTCCATGGTTGAAATACCTAAGGGAGTGTGAACAGGACCTTCAGAGATTGAGCAAAGTTATGAGGAAGTGCACAAAGGGAAGACCGAAGCTTTAGTAATGACCATAGAGGAAAAGGAAGTTCCATAGTACTATGACATCATAAAGTTCTTGGAATTAGGGTCATATCCGGATGGTGCCAACAAGAAAGAACATCGTTCCATTCCATTAGGATGATAACAACACAATACATTTTGTGTGGAGGAAAACTCTATAGAAGGTCCTATAATGGTATACATCTTCGCTACTTGAAGAAGGAAGAAGCCGAGAAGGTAATGGAAGAGGTTCGTCAAGGGATTTGGGACCCTCATATAAATGGAAGAATGTTAGCTAAGAAAATCCTAAGGATAGGGTACTATTGGAATATGATGGAGACCGATTATGTGGACTTTGTGAGGAGTTGCCATGATTGTTAGACATACGCCAACTTGAACCATGTATCACCTAGTGAGTTGTATAGCATGACTTCTCCATGGCCGTTGTCAGTTTAGGACATAAATGTGATCGGAAGGATAGCTCTTAAGGCTTCAAATGGTCATGAATACATTATGGTGGCAATTGACTATTTCACCAAGTGGGTGGAGGCAGCATCCTACTCTGTATTGAAGGCTAAGCATATGGTTTGGTTCTTAGGAAACAACATCATACGTCAGTTTGGAGTGCCCCAATAGAACATCTCTGATAATGGTTCCCACTTTGAGGGTGACGTTCGAAGGATCATGGAATTGTACAACATTGAGCATTACAAGTCTTCATTGTATCGACCACAAGCTAACGGGGCCATAGAAGCAACTAACAAGAATGTGAAGAATATTCTAGCCAAGATGGTAGTGACGTACAAAGATTGCACCGAGAAGCTTCGATTTGTTTTATGGGTTTATAGAACTTCTATTCGTGCGTCGACTAGGGCAACACCTTACTATTTGGTTTATGGTAGTGAGGCGGTGCTTCCTATTGAGGTGGAGATACAATCTTTGAGAGCATTGGTAGAAACCAAGGTCCTAGAAGAGGATTGGGCTAAGGCAGTTATGAACAATTGGCTTTGATAGATGAGAAGAGAGTTAGGGCATAATATCATGCACAAGGGTACCAAAAAAGGATTGTTAGAGCATTCAACAAGAAATTGAAACCGAGAAACCTTAAAGAGGGGGACTCAGTCCTAAAGGTGCTTAGAGATGAAACTTTTGATCCAAGAGGAAAGATGAAGCCAAGGTGGTCTAGGCCTTTTATCATTAAGAAGATCACGTTTGGAGGTGCTACAATAATCACAAATTTGGATGGAGAAGAGATGCTTCGCTCAATTAACATGAATAGACTCCGGAAATATCACATTTTAAGAAAAGAAAAAAGCCTGCTAGGTAACCCAAAGCAAAAAATAAGGCAAAAGAACCCTGCTAGATTGAAAACCTAAAAGGGCGATCTAGGCAAAAATTAGGGGAAAAGACCATGGACATAGCTAAAATTCCTGAAGGGACGTCATGGGCAAAAGTTACATGGCAAAGGAAAAAGAAAAGAAAAAGAAAAATAAATGAGATGACAATAAGCAAAGATAATAAAAAAAGTGATTCTCTTATTGCTCAAATTAAAAAAAATGATAAGATTGTTTTCATAGGGGATTTGGAACATTCTAATCCTTTATTAAGTTCAAAAACAAAAACACAAGAATCATAAAAGTGTAGAAAAGTAAAATATGAGGTATATCATGGTGGTTACTCAGTCCTCCTTGCTTTCTTGCTAGTCTTCATGTAAGCTTTCTCATCCCTCAAAATCTACTTCATGTCATCCTCCAACCATTGCTTGTACCTCGTAGTGGGATAGATGTAATGAGGAGGAACAATGCCTCTAGTCACCCTACAACACGGCCAAGCCTCACTAATCCTGCCTAAGATCCTATTGGTAAACACCTCAGTGTGGAAGGCACCTTCATCATCAGAAGCTCCTTGACGTTCTCCAAGTTGCCTTGAGATACAACTAGTGGAGTAGTATGAGCAGCAACGGAGTCCAACTAAAGGCACACAGTAGTCCTTGTAGCAATAATGGACCATGCTTGAAATGTGCCACCACTCCATGACTCACTAAATGTCATTCTCCTTGATGTGACCCATAAGCTCCATGTATGCCACAAAACTCATGTCATTTTAGTGAAGTCGATGGTCCCTAAGATGCCTAGGGAGGTATGTGCTGAAGGGCATGGTAGGAGGTTGGAGCAACCAAAGCCTATCTTGTAACCATATATGGAAAAAAAGAAAAAAAAAAGAGAAAAAAAAAAGAGCATGGGTGAAAAAAATAAAATAATGATGGAAGACGATATAAGGTGCCTCAATGGGTTGAAAATCGAATGACAACCCATGCAAAATTAGAGGAATCCCACTAGGTTGAGAACTTAGGCAAAAGTTAGGGATGATACTAAAAGAAGAAGAGAACTTCCCACAAAGAAGCTTGCTTCCTTCCTATGAAAGACATCCAAACCATTGAGGGTTTCCACCAAGATCAAGCCCATCGAATTACCTCTCTTTAGTTTATAAGCCACCATGTACATCTGGAGGTCCACACAATATGACCTTTGAACCAAGAACACCCTTGCAAGGGTACATAATCAAAAGGCACAAAGAAAGTATGAACTTGGCCTCTCACCTACAGGAAAGACCGAGTTGGAAAAGTACTCAAAAACCAACTTAAGGTTGAGTTTACCGAAGACACACCACTTATTTGCCATAGAAATATAGATGCCTAGCACCACTTGCAGCAAGGAAGGGAGATTTCCACCCATGGTAGGAAAGATGAGATCGTCAATCTTCGGTTCACCCATGATAGCACCAAATTCTTCAATAGTAGGGCATAGTTCTATTCCATTGAAGCAGAAGACAAGCCGAGAAGGAACCTAATAGTTGGTAGCAACACGAAGAAGAGGCTCATCCACCCTTATTTGATAGTAGGAAAAGATACAAGAAAGACCATAGTGGGTGATGGAATCCTTGAAATCGAGTTCAAGCCTCCAAATTCAAGCTGAGACATCGAGTTAAGAGTTTTCTGCCATTGGGGGATCTCTAAAAAAGGGATTTTTGGGTTGAAAATATGTTGGTGAGGGTTTTGGACTCAAATAGCTACTTTTATATTTAAGTAGGGTGGTTAAGGTTTCCTCTGATTCGCGGCTCACGTACGCAAGGTCAATCATGTGTACGCAAAGTCAAAGCTACGTACGCTAGCCCGTCCCCACATACTCATGGCGCTTGGCCGAAGCCTATTCTCCCCTGTTTTAAGCATAGTTTTTCCACTCCAAGGCATCCCTGGGGTTCCTACAACCTAAAGGATCAATCAAGACACATTCCAAGCACAAGATTTTAAGCATCGAGACAATGTTGTACAAAAACATGCATTTAGCCACATATATTGTAAATTAAGTACTAGTCCCAATTAAAAGAATAAATGTAAAAAGATGTTCTTAAATACAATCCTTTGTCTGAAACTAAATTCAAATGTTTGCTAAAGGAAATGAAAAAAAAAAAAAACAAAAGCAACAAAAAAAAAAGTTGTGTGTTGTATGCCTATATGTCTTGATTGCAGGTAATCAATAGTGCCACCTCTTCCTTGGTTGGTAGCTAGAAGTCACCTCTGAATCCTCCTCCTCACCACTATCATTATCATCATCACCACCACCACATGGGTGGGTTGCTCCTTTAGGACCGTACAAGCTCCTTGAATAATTGGTCACTTCTTGCTTGAGATTCCCAACCAACCATACCAACTCCTCATGCTCTTGGATAGTGGGCTGTAATTCAAAGAAAGAAGGGTTCGTGACAGAAACAAAAAGAAGAGAAATGGCAAAAGAGCAAAGCGAAGGCAGAACTCACCGCCTAGGTGTTAGAAGGAAAGGGGTATCCTGTGACATTGGGATTACGGGGCACGGTGCACTTTCGAGCAAAGTCATTAAGGCCATAAGAATAGACTGTCTAAAGGAGATGTGGAAGGTCAATGAGTTCACTGGCAATGAGCTTATCCTGTTACAATTTTCCACCAATAGAAGTTATGGCAAACAAGATAAAGGAAAAGAAGAGAAGAGGAAGAGATTGAGCATATACCCGAACCAAAAGGGAAGGCATGGGGCAGGTGATGTTAAACTCCTCATAGTCTGATCCTTCAAGGAGCCGTCCAACGTGGGAAATGCCACTCCCCCATGAGTTGTACTCAGCATCAGTCATAGAGTGTGGGGAAAGCATGAACTTAAGAGGGTCCATCATAATCTATGGGTCATCCCCACCCACCAACTGGCGCTGCACACTCTCTGCCAAGTATAGGGCCCATAAGCCCACTCCTTTAAGGGGTTGGGTGATCTTCGAAGCAATGAGGGTGGTAGGTTCCAATTTTGGAGAAGTAGGAAGGGGCTGGCCAGCCTATGAAGTCCAATTAATCTGTAATGACATACGGGTAGAAGAAGGGTGTCCTAATAGAGATGCATGAAGAAGCATGAAAAACTAGAACTCTTAAATTTACCTCATCCAAGGTCAACCCAACAAGGTGGGCCCTCACTCAAGGGAACTCCCTTAGATTCAAATCGGGCACCACATCTTTCCTTGTGTGTTAGAGATATAAACCGCATTCACCGAAAAAGAACAGGAATTGGCAGAGCTATAAGACCATACCTCACAACCCACCACTACAAAAGGAAGCACAAGCCACATATTAGTTTTCAAGATGACAAATGCAAGATGACAGTTTGCAAGACTACAAGCTACAAATGAAAATATAAGAGATGGAAAGAAAACTAACCTCAAGGAGCTTTCAAGGCCCCACAAGTTGCCTCAAAGTGCCATGGCTAAGAGTGTCGAGGGTGGAGTAAAGATAGGCGAGACATGCTTGCCCCTAATTTGCCTTCTGTGCATCTCCAAAATCCTGGAAGAGGGTCAACCACCTTAAGGACACCATTTTCCCACCATTGGCAAAGAGATAGGTCCCAACAAGTGAAGAAGGAAGGCCCTAGCCATACGGACGCATTCCTCTGTAGTCCTCTATGGGAGAAGCATGTAATCTGACACCAAGACGAAGTAGCAAATGGTCTTAGTGGAGTAATTCCTCCCCAACATGTCAAGACCCAATTGGATGCCTAACACGCCATCCAAGTTAATGATGGCCCCTTCGAAGCTAAGGCCGGTCATGTGACAGAAGTCGTAGGGAGTCACCGTCATCTCCCGCTTAGCGATATGAAATGTGTGAGTAGTATCCCACCACCTCTCAATGAGGCACTGCAACAAGGTAGTACTTACGAACCTTTCCGAAAGGAGGCCAATGATAGGCTTAAAGTCCGTTTCCCAGATGTAGGCCCTGGTTTCAGGGACAAGAAAGTTATACCATTCCACCACCTTGTTGGTGCTTCCCCTGCCACCATAAGGGGATAAGGACTGCAAAAAAAGAAGATAACATTAGATTCTTGATTCAAGCAAAGATGATGAGAAATGATGTTTTCAATGCAAGAATAAAGATAAAACGAAGGATGCAATGATGTTCAGATGCAAAATTGACAAAAAAGGGTGTTAGAATTGCATATAGAAGTGAAATGATTGAAAAAGAAGTGAAAATGGGCAAAGTAAGGCCTCTGCCAAGTGTCTCACGTACGTGGGTTAAAGCTTACGTATGCAGACGGGACCCCATGTACGCAGGCCCAGCCCCACATATGTAGAACCTTAAGAACATACCTGCGTACGCAAGAACAAAGCTATGTAGCATGAATTAAAACTGTGTATGAAAGCCTGAGCCCACGCACGTAGAAGCACAGAAAGAAACCTTTCTTTGACATTTTCAAGCATACATCATCCAAAATCAATCCTAAATATGTTCCCACCCTTTCTACTGTGTCAAGTTTTCATCCAAACCCATCCCACATCAAAACCCAAGCATTTACGTGGCCAAAAACACATCAAAATGGAAGATCAAAGAGAAACTTGAAAATGAGAAAAAGTTCAACAAATTTACAGATTTAGCCTTGGGAATGTGATTCTCTAGCCAATAGGTCAATGGTGGAGGCCCCATCAATGTCACTACCCTACTCTAGCAGGTAAGGTGAAATGCATCAGAGGAATGGATGTAGAAGGACTTCTTGGTTTGGGGTGCCATTGGGAGATAGGGAGAGTTTAGAGAGAAAATGAAAGAATGAGGGTATTTGAGTGAAAGAGAGAATCAAAAGGTGAGAGGAAAAGAGAGGAGAGTGAAGTTTTTGTAGAGAGCAAAAAATAGGAGTTATGAAGAATGTGAAGAGGTGAGGGAGATGAAGAGAATGAAGAAGAAAAAGAAATGGTTGGTAACTGTTGGTGAAAAAAATGAAAAGGCTGGAACAAACCTGATGGCTAAACTATGTGTAGTTTAGGCCTCAACACTAAACTACATGTAGTTAACTCAAAAAAAAATCTCAATATTGCCCCAATAGACACAAAATCACTAAGGACTCCCTAATGAGCAATAAAGGAAGCAAAAGACTCTTCCTCAATCCCAAAACCATTTCCAGCAAATCACATAAATTCAAAAACACAATCCCCAGTAAGTAAGCAGAAGATTCTTTCCCAATGGATCAAGCATATCAAGCATTATCCCAAGTAAAGAAGCAGAAGATTCTTCCCCATTGAATCAAGTACACCTAAAAAATCCCCAGCGAGGAGGCAGAAAATTCTTCCTCAAAGTTCTCAGCATGCCATGAAGGAAGCAGAAGATTCTTCCCCAAAGTATCCCCAGTGGATTAAGTACACCTAAAGTATCCATAGTGAGGAAGCAGAAGATTCTTCCTCAAAGTCCTCAGCATGCCATTAAGGAAGCAAAAGATTCTTCCCTAGTGAATCACACATCTACACTACTCCTCAGTGAGTTTCTCATCCCTAAGTAAATCATGAAAGACGCAGAAGATTCCCTTCCATACATACCTACTCCTCAGAAAATTTTCATCATCCCTAGTGAATCTAACAATCAAGACAATTCATGCACATATCCTCCAGGAACTAAACATGCAGGCATGGAAGAAAAAAGGTAGAGTTAGAGATAGAGAAAGAGACCAAGGTCAACCCGAGACAAGAGCCTCACCAGAAAAAGGTAGAGAAAGAAGATCAGAAGACTAAAGGAGTGAGTCACCCTAAGAAGTTTGAGGCAAGAGCCCTGGATGGACACCATAGAGATCGTATCCTTTTGTTGTTTGTTAGGTTAGCTCGAAAAGCACCCTTTTTTGTTTTTGTTTTTCATTTTAAGTGACTCAAAGATAGTGAGTCACTCGCCATTTGCTAGCAAATGGCAAAATAGATTCTAGGATAGTGAACTTGTCGTTGCTCATTTTTCGAGCAACAAAAGTGGGACTTCGGACATACGAATCCTATGCAGTTCTCTGGAGTTACACCTCGCCCCGTGTATACGTGATGTGTGTCATATGCGTGGGTTGGGCCCAAGCCATACATTGAAATAAAATGTTTTGTCACTTATTCTTTTGATTCCATTAATGAAGCTCACAAATCAAAAGAGTGGCATCTGTAGACACCGCATTTTGTACCCATTTCAACTTGGGCCCCCATTCCCCAATGATACTCAAACTCTAAAGCCCAAGACCAATTTAGAGCCCAATCTAATATTAAATTGACTTGAGGAGTGTTAAAATAGAAAATATAACCTTTTAAATAAGCAAGAATCTATTTTTGAAAATAAAAGACCAAAGTGGCCCTCGACCCACGTACATGGGCTGCGGCCTGCGTACATGGGCCAAAGCATGCGTATGCAGGCACACTGCTGCGTATGCAATTAGGGTTTCAAAAATATAAAAAATGCAAGTTTTTTGCAATAATAGATGAGGTTTTGAATGAATCCCACATCGTCTAGGAGTTATTCCAAACTCCATTTTTTTCACTATAGAAAGCCTTACATGGTACATTTTTCAAAACACACAGAAATCTCATGGGAAAAACCTAAGATTCATTAGAAAATAATGAATCAAAAGGGAGTTTTTCACAAAACACCCTCAAGTCATTTTTATTTTATTGAGACCTCTTCTAGCCCTAATCCATTGAGTTTAAGATTACCAATCGCTTGTTTAATGACTTGTGATAGATTTGACTAAGATGAACGGTCAAAATCAAGCTCGTAAAGCTTTTCATTTGAGGTATTGAGTCTAACCCTTTCTTTTATTTCTTTCTCTTTTCTGCTTTTCTTGTTGCGTTTTAATCTTGTTTTCTGCTTAGTTTATGTTTACATATGTTTGTTTAGTTTAGTTTTAAATTTGTTTTGTGTATGTTGGCATGTTTAACTGTTAAAGTAGGTCCTTTTCATTTCTACTCTTTTTTGCTATTCATGTTTCTGGGTTAGGGTTTTAAACAACCTTGCACACGCATGCCATGAACATGTGTATGCAGGTCCTGCATACGTGGGATTTGGCCTACATACACCATTGCCTAGAAACCCTAATTCGGGTTTCTCCCTCTTTTTTGTCTATTTGCTACACATGATTTGCCTCTGTTTGAGTCTCTTTCACATGTATATATATGAATCTGAGCCTCTGTTCATATGCTTGCTTATCTTTAATATTCCTAGATTATGGTTTTATGCTTATTTCTTGCTTTGATGCCATGAGCATACATTCACATACCCATTCATGATGCCATAGGAGTTGAGGTGCTACAAGGTAGGTAAAGGTAAGTCATGCATTCATATGAATGTGTATTTGGTTGATTTGATATTATCTTGATGAATATATAAAATAGATACCATGCTCTTAATTAATAATGTGATGTGTTTGCTGCCATGTTAACATGATTTGCTTGCTGCCATGATTAGGTTGCTGCCTTGTTTTAGGATGTATGATAGGGTTTCACATGCTCGAGCTTCTCACATGCATTTGGGTTTTGGCTCTCTTTTGTTTAAATGTAGATGTATATGTGTTTAGGGATGAATGATACCATGTTGTATGCTTAGATGTATGCTAGAGTGTGTGTGACTTAGAATACAAGTATTGAACATGTTTTTAATAAGGTTAAGACATAAGACATAATAATAGGAGGCCAACCTTAGGGTGGGGCAATCTTGGGTGCCTAATACCTTCCTAAGAATGTACCTAAACTCTGAACTCATATCTCTAGTAGTAAAATTAATGGTCATTCCTCGAAAGGACGCTATAAATATGGTTCTTAGATCATTGCAAAAACTAGGTGGGGACTCCCAACTCCTTGTGTTCACAGCTTATGATAGCAACTAGGCTATGGTCTTATGAACCTTTCAAGTTAAGACATACCTTTGGACTTTGGGATAAGTCTTTCATATGTGAGAACTTTTTTTTTTTTTCCTTCTCAATATCTTAGGTTATGCCACAACTTTTGGGTCATCCTCCAATGCTTTACATCTTTTATCTTTCATTTGTCCTTTAGAATTAGGTGAACACAAGATATATGGTTGACCGAACAAGAGATATAAAGGGCATCTTCATTTTGATAGGATCTAGGATCTCTAAGTATGGGTAGGCTCCCTAGAGCTAAAAGGATAGATAAGTAGGTCACTCACAACTAGATGGACCATGATTCCAACCGAGGGCCTAAGTGGACCTTTGTGGATTAATGATAAACTATTAACATACTCAAGGCCCATCATAGGCAATGGCATAGATTGTGAGTTGGTGGGATGAACTTCGAAAGACTTTGGCCTAAATGGTGCATACTCATCTTCCCATTCATCACCAACTGAGGTAAAGGGACAAAAGAACCAAGTGAGAGTGTGTGCAAACAAGTATTGAACAAGCCTTTATTAAGATTAAGAAACAACACACATTGGAATCAAACTCTTAATCCCCAGTGGAGTTACCACTGTGGGCGCAACGTACTGTTGGCCTTGGGGAGTACGCCTTGGCCAAGTGGACCGGAGGGGAGAAAAGGAGTTGCTACCTAGTTTTATAGTTTAGGAACCACGTATATAGTGCCCTTACGTGGAAGGATTGATCTTACTACC